>NC_084794.1:3716666-4025972 GCF_963169125.1 Humulus lupulus | reverse complement strand
ACATAAGTCTTAATAATTTGTAGGAATCCAACATAAAATTACAATAATACATCATAATTAAATAAAAAAGTTTAGTACATCAAATATAATATATGTAAACAGTAAATGTAATAAAATATAATATATTTTAACTTTAAAAAAAATATATAATATATTTTTTATCTGAATATTAATTGGATAGTATTGGATCATTATTGGATTGGATCGGTCGGTTGGATCCATTGGATTTACATGTCATCCAAGAACCGACCGATCCAATATTGGATTTTTAAAAATATCATCCGATCCAATCCAATCATGATTGGATATCCAATTTTTAGCGGTCGGTTGACATTGGATCGGTCAGTTTGTTATTGGATCGGATCGTTTCTACATAGCCCTAGTTAGGACTCTTGGTGAATTTGGTCTTCGCTAATACTATACATAAATGATATAATGTTTACAAATTTGATAGAAAGAAAAAAATTACATAATTTTTTTTATATATAGTAAACTACTATAATTAGTTATCATATTATCGTTTGGTACAAAATCTATTATTTTGACTTCATTATATTATCTAATAATAATAGATGGAATTTAACCCATCATTACAATTTTTAAGAACTCAATTTAATCTCTCATCTCACCATAAAATAATTATTTAATATATTAGAAGACAAAGTAAATAGATAAAAAATCATGTAGAAAGAATAATTAAGTAATAGTAGTTTGGGTGGGTAGACCTTTATAAAGTTTTGTAGTATTGTTCCACATTGGAAAGAGCATAAACAATGCTCTCAAAGAGTAACTATAATACGTTGTAATTTATCCAACCATATTTTGAGTTAAAAATTAATTAATTTTATTTACCTAACAATTATTTATTTGAATAATAAATTTTAAATTAGTTTTAAAAACATGCAGATTAATCCATTAAACTATTAGTGAAAATAGGGTAGATAAATTAAAAAAAATGTGATATATTCAATAACAATAATTTATCGTTGGAAAATATGGATATGTCGACCAACTACTATTTTGTTACATATCATTTCATCTCATTGTTTTTTTTATATTAAATAAATATATCTCACTACTTTTTATTTATTTTTTAATTTTAAAGTTTAAATTATATATTAAATAAATAACTATCTCACCGTTATTTATTTTTTATAATAATCATATGTTTTGTCTTTTATATAATAAATATTGCTATCTTAATACAAAAGTAAATATCTAAAAGCGAATATTGTAATGAATATTGCTTTCTTCTTCTTATTCTAGGAAAAGTGACTATTTTATTCTTCTACAATTATCTTAGAGAAATGTTATACATAACTAAGATTTTTTTTATATTTATCAATATATTGTATATATTCAAGTAATTATTAAAAATATTGTTTTATCAGTTTTATAATAATAAGTTTATATTTTTAGATAAATATATCTGACATTTCTAATTTTGTTTTTGTCCATATCGAAAATATTTCTATATTTCAATAAAGTGATTGTATAAACATTTGTGTGGATACCGATATTTTCATCGTTTGGTCATTAGTGAGACTTATATTATATCATGAGTGACAAAAATTATGAGACTCCATCTAAAAACCAATTGGTGATTATTGGAGTTACACATGTTCTTATTAATGGTTCAATATTCTTACACTTATTCCATGTGGGACACAATAGTTTAATATCCCCCCTCAAGATAGTGGCGATTTTTCGCTCACCAATCTTGAATCACCTGATCATAAGTGGCCCGTTGTTTTTTTTTTGGCTCGCTTATTTTTTTGGATCTCAAGTGTCTTTTTGCACTGTGCGGATGTCTTGCGGCTTGACTCACTCTTTTTGGATCGGTGTGGATCGATTGCGGCTTGACTCACTTTTTTTGGATCGGTGTGGATCGAATGCCCGCTAGGGAATTGACTCTTGATACCATGACAAGAATCATGAGGCTCCATCTAAAAACCAATTGGTGATTAGTGGAGTTACACATGTTCTTATTAATGGTTCAATATTCTTACACTTATTCCATGTGGGACACAATAATTTAATAATGAGAGACTGAATTACATAAGTAGCAGTAGTGCTTGTTGTCTCTCTTAGAGAACTCTTATAATTAATTTTAGTATTCATAATATCTAATTATAATACTTTTGATTTCATCGTTAACGGTATACTTGGAAAGTCATTATGTAATTAGAAATTGGTGTAATTCAGAGTAATTATTCAATTTAGCATGTTTGTTTAACTATGTAATTACACATTAACTATGTAATTAGAGATAATTAAGGGGTCCTGCTTACACTCTCTAGTTCTCATAGCCCTCATAAGAATTTGATGTAATTACTAATTACTATCAATTTTAAATAACATTTATTATATAATATTATTTTTCTGTGTAATTACTAATTATTATCAATTTTAAATAACATTTATTACATAATATTATTTTTCTGTGTAATTACTAATACACTTTGTATTTTAAAATGTTGTGTAATTACTCAGATATGTAAGTAATTACTCGGTTGTTACCAAACACACCCTACTTGTCTTGTGCTTGTTATCCAGCCTTGCAAAACTTCTTTATTAAGATTTGTGGGTTGATTTCTATCCCAAATACACCTTTGACCATTTATTTAATAAACAAGTTAAGAGCATAAATTAGTTATCATATTTATATATGTAGGAAAACACCAAAACTCAAAGAAACAATAACAAAACAACACAAAATTCAAACAAGAAAAATCAATGGTAAAAATAAAACACACAATCTATATACTGGTTTGGCCCAAGAACAGGCCTAACAGCCAACCTTCCTTTGAGGATGTTCACTATAGGAATGGCTTTGTTACAAAGTTTGATTAATCTTCACTCTCACAAACTTTACACTTGTAAAATTTTCTGAAAAATTGGATATGAAAACAAAAGAGAGAGCCTCCTTTTTCAAGTCACAAAGAGAAGCCACCTTTCCTAAAATAAAAATATGCTTGTAACATATAAAAAAAACTAACTTTCCCAATAAGGAAAGTTGAGTTAGATTTAGTGGATTACATATCTCACAAAATAATGTGTATGGGTCCAAATTTCCTCTCATACAAGTCTATATAGTACTGTATTAATAAATTTTACTTTACTAATAAGATACAATCCTAATCATTCATCAATATCGTACTATATTGTATTTTCAAATAGAGAAATCAAAGAATAATATACATGCTCAATGAGCTTGTCTTTGTTTTTTAGCAACTTTTCCTAATAGTAGTCATATCGTTAATGGTTGGCCTCAGTTTAATTAATAGTATATGATTTTCAAATTTTGTACAACTAGCTTTCTCTCCAAGCAAATTTGTATGTCCTCTAATTATTGAATGATGAGAAATTCTCTCCTATCTATGCTAATTAATCACCCCAAACACTTAGATATCTCATTGGAATGACTTGGACTTGGACTTGGACTGAAAAAAGATGAACCTATAATAAAGCCTCCTATTTCTTACCAAAATATTTCTAGTGCTAGCTACCAAGTATCAATAAGATTAAACTATGTATGTACTTCTCTCAATCATTCCTTTAGAACTAAACAACAATTATAATATGGTATAGTTATTACTAGGGCGAGTGGTATGTGGCCCTATACAAAATATGTTATCTTTAAAAAATTTATATATAAAATGATATTTTTCAAAATTTTGGAGGTCTTTATGCATGTAAAAAAATGTCATTTTAAAAAAAATTTGAGGTCCCATTATGTGGGGACTCTAAGTACAGACTTGGCCCGTCTGTGCTTAGGGCTGCGCCTTGTTAATAGCAACAAGATCTTTGTAGGATTTGTGTTTATTCTTTTTCTTTTTCTTTGTAGTATATCAAACAGTAATTAAAGTACATAAAATAAAGCATATTTACTTTTTTTCTTTTTTACAAAATAGGACAAAATCCATTGTCATTTGCATATCTACTAAACTATTACTTATGGCATTATCATTTGGTACAAAATCTATTATTTTGACTTCATTATATGACCTAATAATAGATATGGAATGGAATAACCCATCATTACAATTTTTTAGAACTCAATTTTAAATTCTCATCTTATCTTAAAATAATTACTTAATTCTAAAGCTTGCAAGATTCTTAACTATTAGGAGACAAAGTACATGAATAAAAAGTCATGTAGAATGAAAAGTGAAGACAACTTTATTAAAGACAAGTAGACTTTTTTATGTCCATACAACAAAAAAAAAAGTATTTACTCACCAACTGCTTAAACTTTAGAAAGAATCATATAAGTAATGGTAGATTGGCCTTTATAAAGTTTTGTAGTATTGTTCCACATTGGAAAGACCACAAACACACTTTGCAAAAGAGTAACTATATAGTAAGTAGGAACTTAACCAGTTATTTATTGAGCACAGATTCAATTGTGTTTAAAATTTGGACAAATTACATTTAAACTAAGATAATTTGTTTTAAATTAGAGTTTCTATATTGTTAATTATTTGATAATGGTAATTTTATATCTAGAGGAAAATTAGTAATATTAGGTGAACAATATATTCTTCAGCACTTTTTAATCAAAGGTAATCTTCAAGAAATGAGACCTAATCTGTTGTTGTCTTCAATTCAATCGTTTTTGATCATATATTAGAGAACGAGATAGCATAAATTTTAATTAAGTTGGCTAATTTTCTACTTAGCATCTGGGCATAATAACATTAGTGTTAGACAGATTAAGATACAAAGCATTAATAAAGTTATAAAGAAACTAAAAAAGAAAAAAAAAAAAACCTCCTAGACACCACACTAATATAAGGTTTACATGACATGACATCCCATAGTGTTATCTTCACAGAAGTAGTCTCCAACTTGTGTTGGTGGCGGGGACGGTGAAGGCTGCAGCGTCTGAGATAACACTGGTCTTTCCCTTTCACTTTGGTAAGGGACGTAATAGTAGTAGTTGTGTGGTGTGGTGGCGACTATGATTGGTACGTCAGAATAAGACGACGGAATAGAATGTTCTTGTGTGAAATTCCTGACCTCATTAGAAGAATCTATAAGCAAAGGCAAAGGAACAATAGGCATGACTTGTGTTTTGTGAATGGATGAAAGGGGAACCACAACATTAGTAGTAGTAGTAGCAGTGCTTGTTGTCTCACTTGGAGGACTCTTATCATTATTTTTAGTAGTATTAACAGTAATCTGATTCTGATTATTAGAATCACTATTACAACTACTGCTACTACTACTTTTGTTTTCACCATCTGACTCTTTTGCTTTCTCATTCTTTGATTGTATCAAAACTTGTGCTTGTTTTCCAGCCTTGCTAAGCTTTTTTATTAAGATTTGTGGATCCACATTTCCTGTGACTGTCACTTTTGGCTGTGTAGGGTCAATTTCTATCCCAAATACACCTGTGACCATTTATAACACAAGTTATTTATTTGTACCATAAATAATTGGTGGGTCTGATGGGTCTGAATTTTGTTATGTTGTTCACCCTAGAACGGTTCAAATAGTGATAGAATTTGAAAATTGTACATGCTATATATAAAGTACATTGAATCTAAATTTGAGTACTAAGAGCACTCTCAATGGATGTTCTACTTCATCTTTTAAAATACTTCTCTAAAACACATATTTTTCTATTTTACCTCTAAGTTTTACATTATACGATACATCACCTTCTTTATATATTTCTTTACATCATTTAAATATTGTAGCTTTAAACATATTTTATTAATTAAAGTAAAATAAAATAATTAAAAAAGGAAAAAGAAATAATAAATATATACTAAATGAGAAAGAGAAATCTTATAATGAAAAATAATAATATTAAAATATTATATAAATGATACGTAAATGTTATGTAAATGCAGATATTGATTATTTGGAGTTTGTGCATAACTATTATAAATATATGTATAAAGGAGCTGATGGAAGATGTTTTTGTGAGTTTTAGCTAAATATTATAGAGAAAGTGTATTACAAAATACATCACCAAAACATATTTTTTTTTATAATTTACCTCAAATTTTTGTATTATACTATACACCAACTTCTCTATTTTTTTCTACATCATTTAAATATTATATTTTAAAAAAAATATTTTATTCATTTTAAGAAATAAAATAATTAAATATAATAGTAATACACTCATATATATATACAAAAGTTTATTAAAAAATAATAAAATATTTATAGCTTGATGAATAGTGTTTCACTACATATAGAGAAATACTTTTCATTTAGGTAAACAAATATAAGTTTACATTACGCATTGGAAGACTATTTAACTATTTTTTTCTCTATATTAGAAAGAATTAGACATTTTAGCTCATCCATTACTACGTGATAAAATTCTAAGTATATATATATATATGGTGGTGTATTGTGTTACCTTCAATACTTCTAAGAACCTTCTTAATCTTCCTTCTGCAGCCATCACAGCAATGGATGAAGACCTTCAATTCAACCTTCTGGACAGAGCAAAAAATGCTTGGTTTTAGAGTTAAGCATTGTAATTTGTATGTTGAAAATGGAGCAAAAACCAAAGAAGACTATATATTATTAGCAGAGGCTTTTGAGTAAAAACCTTCAAGGTGGGTGTTATGGTCACTTCCTTTGCCATATTCTCAAAGAGCTTCCAAACTCTCTAATTTACTTCTCTAGCTTTGGTCATATCTTTAATCCTTAGCCTCTGCCTCAGTTTTAATTTATAGTGTATGCTTTTTCTTTTTTCTTTTATTTTTTTAATAAAAAGTGATGTTTTGTATAACTATAGCTTTCTCTCAAAGCAAACATGTATGTCCTCTAAATATTGAATAATCTCTCCTATCATCCTATGCTCACTTCACCCCATACACTTGTATATCTCACTATTATGATTTGGACTTAGACTTAAAAATAAGATGCACATAATATAATAATAAAGCCTTCTCTACTCTCTTTCTTAACAAAATATATCAAAGAAGATTTGTATGTACTAAACAACAATTATATAATAAATTATAGCAACTTGCATAGAGATCTTTGTAGGGTGCATCTTTTTTTTTTTAAGGTAAAATAATCTTTCATTAAATAATTTTCATCCTTGATAAAGAAATAATGTGATAAATACCATTTTAAGGAAAATTAATTCAAAATAGTTCCTTTATAATAAATATTTTTAACATATAGAAATTTATAAATGTGTTTTAGATTTAATTAAGGGTTTATACCTTGTTGGACCTTATGTTTTGTCCAATTATCTGTTTGGACATTGTGTTTTAACAAATGACTTTTTGGACCCTGTGTGTTTGTAAAATGATTCAAATAGAACCCTAAACTCGATTTTGGTCAAAATTTTCTGAGCTAAAATTACAAATAATTTATCAAACGAACAATTTAAAACAAAAATAAAATCATTTTGTCTAACTAACTGTATTGTTATATTCAATTTACCCTTCATCAAAATTGGGTTTAAGTGACTATTTGAACTATTTTACAAACACACAGTGTCCAAAAAAGAATTTATCAAAACACAGGGTCCAAACTGGTAATTGAACAAAACACATGGTCCAAAAAAGTATAAATCATTTAATTAAACAATAGATGTATTAAGGTCTGAAGACAAATAACTTAGTAATAATAGTGTATTAAAATTGTATAAACCCTCTAAATATCTACCAAATTAATCCCAATAAATTGTGAACCCTTAAATAAATTATAGCACACATTAGGTAACAATTTGACTATTTAAGAATAAAATATTTTGGAAAAAAATCTCTTCATAGGATAGTATTATTTTAAGAAGAAAAAAAAGAGACAATTCATGATTGAATCACCACCAACTAAGTAGGGCTACAACCTTAAATGCTAGCATGTTTAAATGTTCTTCTAACTAAATAAGGATCTAAGCATAAAATAATAGGGGAATGAATAATAATTAGTAGCTTTATTTTGTTTAATGAGATCATGATTAGTATAATCAGCCACCTTTCTTTACAGAAGAGAGAAATTAGTGTTATATATTCCAATCTTTGTTATATGACTTGTAAGAGAATGAGAGCCGTACACGTGGACACTTGATTGCTTAATTTAATTTTCTGTCATTAAAAAGATAAAGAGGAATAGATGCACTCAATCCAATTGTTTAACATGCTGAGAATGTTTAATTTCATAATAGAAAATTTGTTAAACTTAAAACAAAATTGCCACTTTGGCTTTTTGACCTAGTGTTTGACCTAAATTAGAATAAAACCAACTTGTCCCCTTTGAAATTTCAAGCTTTTGATCGACTATATAATCTATATATATACTCTATGGTAAAAGAATATAATTTCAAACATGTATGGTATCTATATACTTTGATATTCTCATATTTTAATCATTTGGTAAATACCTATTGTCACTAAATTGAGTATTATGTTTCCCAACATTCTCCTAAAAAAAGATATCCTAAATAATTTTTTTCAAAAATACTATTTTTCATCTCTAAATATGAAATATACCAATTCATGTTTACCTTCTTAAAAACCTTATTCTTTGCAAAAAGATTCAAATTATGGAAACTGAGCCCAAAAACTTTGTTTTAGTGACTTTTAGGGCCCTTCACCTTGAAGCAGGACATAGGCCCTGAAAGTCACCAAAAGGAGAAGCTGGGAAAATGAGGAGAAATTTACAACAAATATGATTTTTTTATATTAAAAAAATTAATATTTTTATGATTTTTGTAAATATATTTCCATTTTACTTTTTTCTTTTAATATTTTCGGTGTATATAAGGTATATGTGTAATAAATATGTTCGGTAATTTTAGTATACCTTTGGTATCAAATACAACTTATTTTTTTTTAAATATAAACTTTAATGTTAAAAAAAATTATGAAAGCATTAAAGAAAAAATGTCATTTTTAAAAGAAAAAAAAGGTTAAAGGGGGCTGAGGCCCGCTAAGAATAATGAATCGGCCCAAAAATTTCTTTTAGACTGAGTAGGCCCAAAAAGTTGTTTTGGGCTATGAATAGTTCAAACAGGTTGATGGAGCGATCTTTGAACTGTAGAATTTAATGATTGGAAAAAGAAAGAGTTGTAATAGTTACGTTTGTATGGAAAAGCAGAGAGAGAGAGAGAGAGAGTATAATGATTAGAAAAAGAAAGAGTGGTAAGAGTTATGTTTGTAAGGAAAAGTGTCATTTTGAAAACAAAACAAAACAAAGTTGAAGTGGGCTGAGGCCCACTAAGAATAATGAATAGGCTTTTGGGCTAAGAGTTGCCCCAATAAGTTTTGTTGGGCTATGAATAGATCCAAAGCGTTGATGGAGCAATTTCTGAACTGTAGAGTTTAATGATTGGAAAAAGAAAGAAGTGGTAAGAGTTATATTTGTATGGAAAAGCAGAGAGAGAGAGAGAGAGAGAGAGAGAGAGAGAGAGAGAGAGAGAGAGAGAGGTGTAATGTAAGGACTAAGGAGTGGACTTGGAGATCCACAACCTCAGCCATACATTGTACGAGAGGCTATCCATAATCTCATCCGTTCTTCCTTTCATTTCAGTCACACCCCAAACCAAAGCCCTCTTCTTCTCTCTGCTACTTCTACTCACTCACTCACTCCATTTCAATATCGATATATATATCAAAATCCCAACCTTACAATTTTTCTGAGCTTAATAATACCATCACACTACCTACTACTCCTGCTGCCACAGCTCATCATCAACAGCCAGCCATGGCTTCGGCTATCCTTTCTGTGGCCAAACCATCTCTTCAGGTGCATATATACATACACATACATACATACTGATACTACTCCATTAATCTCTTATATACATTTTATAACATATATATATATATAAATACAGGCCAGTGGAAAGGGATTCTCTGATTTCTCTGGACTGCGCAACTCGACTGCTTTCACTCCATTTTCCAGGAAGACTACCTCTGATGACTTTGTTTCTTTCATCTCCTTCCACACCTCTGCTGTGAGTTTTACTACTATTCATTTATATTAATCATATGCATGTGATCATTGTTTTCTAACACTGCATAAGAACATATACAGAGCTTGAATTTGGTGTCTTTGAGGGTATAGTTTGGCCTTTAATCTACACTGACGAATTAAATATATTTTTTTAATCAAGTACATTAATTACCATTACTATTTATGACACAGTTATAAGTGATGATACATAAAAATAATAATAATAATGATAATGAGAAGTTCACAATCTTCTATTTTAATCTCTGCTTCTAAAATTATATGGAGTTTTTTTTTTTTCTAATTTTTTTTACAACGGTGTTCGTCGTGGTTATATCGGTAAATTTAAAAAAAATTCAAATAATTTACAGTACCGAAAACAGAGTTATTGATATTCCAGATTACCAAGTGTGTTCGACATGTTTTCCGCACTATGAACTATTGATAATTTTTCAAAATGAATGATACCACCATGAAAAAAAATAACAAAAATTAACTAAGAGAGATCATAGTTTTATTAATATGCATCCAAATGATGAGTGAATTTGCCTTCTTAATAGTCATAATTAACAATTAATAATAATGATGATGATGAAGGTTGGAAGCAGCGGAGGATACAGAAAAGGAATAACTGAAGCAAAGCTAAAGGTTGCCATAAATGGATTTGGAAGAATTGGAAGGAACTTCTTGAGGTGCTGGCATGGCCGAAAGGACTCTCCTTTAGATGTCATCGCCATCAACGACACCGGCGGTGTCAAGCAAGCTTCTCACCTCCTCAAGTACGACTCCACACTAGGCATCTTCGACGCCGATGTCAAGCCTGTTGGAGACGATGGCATCTCTGTTGATGGCAAGGTCATCAAGGTCGTCTCTAACAGAAACCCTTCCAACCTTCCATGGAAGTAAGCACCTAGCTAAAACTACTTATGAAAAATTGCTCTTAGCCAACAACTATAGTTGTACTAATTTTATTTTTGCACATGCAGGGAGTTGGGGATCGACCTTGTCATAGAAGGCACAGGTGTGTTCGTGGACAGAGATGGTGCAGGGAAGCACATTGAGGCAGGAGCCAAGAAGGTGCTCATTACAGCCCCAGGAAAGGGTGACATCCCCACCTACGTGGTGGGAGTGAACGCCGACGGCTACAGCCACGACGAGCCAATCATCAGCAACGCCTCTTGCACCACCAACTGCCTTGCCCCCTTCGTCAAGGTTATTGATGAGAAGTTTGGCATCATCAAGGGCACCATGACAACCACTCACTCCTACACCGGTGACCAAAGGCTGCTCGATGCCAGCCACCGCGATCTTCGTCGTGCTCGTGCTGCTGCTCTCAACATTGTCCCCACTTCGACTGGTGCAGCCAAGGCTGTTGCCCTTGTTCTCCCTTCCCTCAAGGGCAAACTCAACGGCATTGCTCTTCGAGTTCCCACCCCCAATGTCTCGGTTGTCGACCTTGTTGTACAAGTCTCTAAAAAGACCTTTGCTGAGGAGGTTAATGCTGCTTTCAGAGAAAGTGCTGATAAGGAACTCAAAGGCATTCTCTCTGTCTGTGATGAGCCTCTTGTCTCCGTCGATTTTAGATGCACCGATGTATCATCCACCGTCGATTCTTCGTTGACAATGGTTATGGGAGATGACATGGTTAAGGTCATTGCTTGGTATGATAATGAGTGGGGTTACTCACAGAGGGTTGTGGATTTGGCTGACATTGTTGCCGAACAGTGGAAATGATCCCAATCCAATCATTTTAATCAGATTTTTTCCCTGCCTTATTTATTATTCACCAACTGTTTTTTCCCATCTTTTTTCCTTCTATTATGCCTGTCTACAAAATTGTAATGAGAACTTTGAACCAATTTATCTGGCTTGTCATTACTCAATAACAGCTTTTAGATTTAAAAAGTTCTCGAGGTTCCTTTCAATCATTATTTACTCAAAGACAGTGAAAAAAACAAAAGAATACACTAAGCCAAAGAATATAAAATGGTCCATCTTTCCAAAATAATCATAAATTTTACAATAGAGTAGGCCAAAAAAATGGAATATGTGTGTGTGTGTGTGAACTATAACAAGATCACCTATCAACTAATGAAACAGATGAGTTGACGGGTTGAGATAAATGTGTACAAATACAGCATCTCAGAGTGATTGATTTCGACAATGTGGTTTATCTAGAACAACCAGTGCTTCTTCCTTGGCTTCTGCTGTACTGGAGCAGCTGTAAAGAGGCAATTTTAATAGATTTTCAAACTGGTGCCTTCTCTTGAAACTATATTAAAAAAATAACAGTGATGGAAGCTTAAAACAACAACAACAAAAGGTTCAAAACGTCCACAAACCTTGGATTTCATAGAGTGAATTATAATGAACCTCAGACCAGAAACTCAACCACAACTCTGCATGATTCAAAAGAATAACATCAATGTAAATGTGTTATAATGTGGAAAGTAGTGTATTGTAAGAAGTATGAGCTTCCATCTCAAAACCAATTGGTGATGAGTGGAGTAACTCATACTCTTATAAATGGTATGATGATCCCACATACTTTCCATGTGGGATTCTATTCTCTAACATCCCCCTCAAGATGGTGGCTATTTTTGCTCACCAATCTTGGACGGGTCGATCGCAAGTGGCTCGTTGGCTCTTTTATTGGCTCACTATCCCCGAATCACAAAGGGCTCTTTTGGCTCTCTTTTTGGACCGGTTCCCCGAATCACAAAGGGCTCTTTTGGCTCTTTTTTTGGACCGGTTTTGGATTTGGATCGGACATACTCGTTAGAGTTTTCTTTGGCTCTGATACCATGTTAGAATGTGGAAAGTTGTGCATGGTAAGAAGCATGAGGTTCCATCTCAAAACCAATTAGTCATGAGTGGAGTAACTCATACTCTTATAAATGGTATGATGATCCCACGTACATGTAGGATTCTATTCTCTAACAAAATGTAGTGATGTTTTGGTAATTTTAATAAGTTATGTTTTCCTTCAACTTCTGGGGCCTTTATAGCCAAAAGTTGTTGGCCTAAACACAAAAAGTAGAACTAGTTTAACTAATTAACTCCGGACTTGAACTTTAATGACTAAAACTTTTTGTGATGATTGCAATCATCTAATCTTCATCTTGTTTTCAATTACTAAAGAATCAGGACAGTTCGAATACTTTTATCTGAAGTCATAATAAACTCTGTTTTCTTTAAAAACACGAAGGAGAGAAAAAACAGTCAACTTACCACGCTTAGGTGCTTGATATTGTGGCATGATTTCAATAAAACAAGTGTCTCTGAAAGATGTCAAAAGGCATATCTTTGCTGCAAACTGCGTGTGAATAAGCATCATCACAACATAATAGAAAATGGGTATTACATATACCAATGTATTGAAACTAAAAATGACAAAACAAGGCTACCTAAGCTAATTGTCAATAGTGATTTGACTCGAAGATATGAAAATTTGGTATAGTCTATACCTTATCAGCCGCTGCTTGTAAAGTAACATGGTCACCCCATTCACCAAGTCTGCATATCATACCATCATCAAAAACCAAAACTAAAAGTTGAACCATTTCATTGCATGCAACGAGCTTCGACAAAGTAAGAAAAGAACATACTTCGCCATTTTTTTGTAGTAGCGTTTGTACTTCATTGGAACATAGCTATCGTACAGGGAACGAAACCCCTTAAGCTGAAAGACCAAAAAAAAAACTTGATGATGAAATAAAGAACGATCCTTTGGTAGCTGAAATTACACTACTCAATCTAAAATGCTTTGTCCTCACCTGTTTCACGATATCTTTGCGCACATGTTTGTGGTACTCAGGCGAACGATAAATCTGGTCAGAAAGGGCACGAAACTGCAATACATATAGATATTAATAAATAATTGGTAAAAAGAGGATTTTTTTATTTATTTTTTTAATTTTGGAAATAATCTTACAGAGTTTCGAGACATTTTCGGGACATTTAATTTGTAAAGAATTATCAAAATAATGCCAATTTATAAAATTATATTAAAAAGAAAAAAAGACAAAAACTATTTTGTGTTTATGTACCTGACAATTTCCATCACCGGAGACCTTAACTTCACGTAAACCATAAACGTTCAACCTCTGGAGAAGACGGTGGTGATCCAAAGTGGCATCGCTCAAGGTTGGGATGAATGAATTGATGCGAGGAACGTGCTGAAACACATGTATACAATGAATGAGACGAAGAAGAAGAAGAAATTGAATGAGTAGTGGTAAGTAGTTGAGAAGGAGAAGTACGAACAGGAAGAGGAGCCAAATTGGTGAGGCGTTTGGCGAGAGCGCCATCCAAGTGAGCGTATTCTTCAGAGAGAACCTGGGCGATCATCCGATCATCATCCATATCCTTCTGCTTCTGCCTTTCTGACCATTCATTCACCATCATCGTCATCCTCCGACAAAAATCTCAAATTGAAGAAACTAAAACCCAATCTATATGTATAATTAAGAACAAGAATGAATCAATGAATGAATAAAGGTTCTTTCTTTGAAACCAATCCAGGGATTGGATTTTTTTTTTTTTTTTTTTTGGGAATTTGGGCCTTTTCTTCTTCGCTTCTTTTTTCTTTCTTTTATTATTAGTATTCTCGTCAGGTTAGTTGGTTGGTGGTCGCTCCCTCTCCCTCTTTTTTTTTTTTTTTTAATCAAATTAAATGCGTACACGTCAGCACCGTCTGAATCACAATTTATTTTTCTGAAAAGACGACGATTTTTGGTACTTAAAAACGATACTAATGCTGGGAAACGACAGTTGCAACAAAACGACACAAAATATTAAAACGACAACTGCCGTACCATTATTGTCAGACGACGCAAAATTTAAAAAACAACGACCAAAACGACATAAAATTTTATAAACGACAATAAAAATGCTAAAAGCGACACAAAATATAAAAAAATGACTATAATATTCAGAACGACATACAATGTGCAAAACGAAACAAAAGATGGTAAACGACAACAATACATAATTTGAAAAACGACCAGAACAATAATACGATGAAATGAGACAGTTTAAAAAACGACAAAAAATACGAGAAACGACAATAATACTAAAGCACAGCACAAAAGATGAGAAAACGACAATAATACTAAAGCACAACACAAAGTTTGAGAAACGACAATAATAATACTAAAAACAATGGCAGATACTTTTAAAAAAATTATAAAAGATGAAAATAATCAACATTTTATTATTAAAATAATATAACAGACTCATCATCCAAATTAGAATCTAAATCAAATCCTCTTTTAGTTTTCTTGAAGAGACCTCAGCTGCACTAGTCTCATAATCTTGTTCATCAATATGTTTTATAGACAATCTCTTCGATCTTACATCCAACATCAATGACAATTCACTCTTTTATTCACGGAGGGACCCACTATATATATATATAGATAGATTTATAGGGAGCGACTACAACGCATCTTTTTGTTTAAGACTGGTGCATCATTTTTCTATTTTCGGCACCTGGATAGAAAGAATCATAATTTTTTTATATGATAGTGTACATTATAGCTATATAGAACATCCTACAAATTTTCAAGAAATTCTGAATAAATTATGGTACCGAAAACAATGTCTAAACCGTTTGTTGCACGCGTGCCTGTTTTTTTTGTGTATGCGTGTAAAATTTGACAGTTTGAATCATATTTTCGCCTTTGTAAACTATTCAGAATTTATTAAAAATTTGAAGGATATTCTAAATACTTACAATGTATAGCGTCATATAAAAAAAAAGTTTATAACTTTTTGGACCTGTGGTTTTTTCCATTACTTGTTTGGACCTCGTATTTTGACAAATTATTTTTTAGACCCTATATTTTATAAAATGATTAAAATATAACCCTAAACCCGATTTTAGTCAATGTTTTCAACTAAAATCACAAATAATTTACCAAACTAACAATTCAGAATAAAAATAAAATCATTATGCTTCAATTTTTTCTTCATCAAAATTGACTTTAGGGTTCTATTTTAACAATTTTACAAAACATAGGGTCCAATAAGTAATTTGTCAAAATACAGGGTCCAAACAGATAATGGGACAAAACACAAGGTCCAAAAATGTATAAACCCTATAAAAATAATAGAGATTATATCTATTCAGGTGCCGAAAATAAAAAAATGATATATCGATATTGCAAAAAAATATATTTCTAATCTATATTTATATATATAAAAGACAGGGAACAACTCTCTCATTTTTTTTAAAAAATTATAATTTGTTTCTTTTGATACAAATTTTTCTATATCTTTAAATTTTTTTATGTAAGATTTACATTTTGTATATATTCAAAAATTTATGTACCATAGCTTTCATTGATGCACTAGTCTTTGACACGTGACACAAACAACCCCAAATTGAAAGACAAGTTACCATTTTCACATATAAAATTAAACAGCTTCAAGATCTTGAATCTTAAGGTACTTCAAAAAAGAATATAGATATGGGAATTGAACACCCAACATTCAAGGCCATTCATGCCAACAATTACATCCATTTATTGCAAAGTAAACTCTTATTATTAATATTATACAAATAATTAAAAATCACACCTTTATTTTGAGTGGAACATTGCTGAAGTGGTCTCAATTAACATATGCCAAAGTAGTACTAAAACATGTTAATTCTTATTAAAGATGTCTAAAGTAGACATTCTTAAGTGTTGCAGAGACAGTAAAAAGCAACACAAAAAGTCCAACAATGGTGGAACTACCGGTCCGAAGATCCTTAGGGGGTGTTTGGTATAGGTGTTTGGTTTGGTGGAAATGAGAATGTCAAATCTAACCTAGTTTGGTAAATTTATTTTTAATGGTTTGGGGGTTTGTGTTTCCAAGTGGGTCTCATTTTTTAGCTTGATTTGAGGGTAATGTTAACCCCTTTAAACACTTGAGTTTCACATTCTCTTAATTCTTCTAACTCTATTCTCCAAACTCAAACCCCCATACCAAACACCCCCTTAAAGTAAACATTTTTCAGAGTTGCTCTGGTAACATTCCAGCGATTCTCATAAAACGTATTGAGTTCATTGTAAAATCTAGCATAGTAAGACTCCTCCCGAGGAATTTGATTGCAAAGACCGTTGATCAACTTGGTTGCTTCCTTGTGACTCCCAAGCAAGTTGGTCAGAATCTTCTTGTCCACAAGAAACTCAACATCTCCACCAGTAATTTATTTATTTTTGTTTAAGTTTATGTTTGTTCTAGTTTTGAATTTAGGAGTGTCAAGATTATATATTATATGTTTAATGTAATATTAAATATTATACGTGGATTTTAAATTTAAATTTCTTGCTAGTTTTTAAAAAAAAAAAAAGTAATTTGTTGCTAATTCATAGTAGATTATATTATATGTTTGATATGATATTATTCTAATAAGTGAGTTTAAGTTTAATTAAATTTTATTTAAGTTATAAAACGTATGATTTTATTATTTTTAAATAATTATTGTAAAATATTTCAAAAATATCATATTTTAATTTGTTTAATTATTTATTATTTTAAAAATAATTATCATTGTAAAATATCTTAAAAATATTATATTTTAATTTGTTTAACTATTTATTATTTTAAAATAATTATTATTGTAAAATATCTCAAAAATATCATATTTTAATTTTTTAATTATTTATTTTATTTTATTTAACTTAAGTGTTTACATACTAACATTAAATATAAAAATATTCTGTTAAATATAAAAATATTCTGTTAAAGTTAATATTAAAAAGATAAAAAATAGTTAAAACAAAAAAATTTCATTATCTACACATTTATTATATAGAAGAGATATACATTCAATTTCATTTTAAAATCAATATATAAAAATATCCAACGTGTAATTTTGGAGATTATATATATGATTTGGCCAATTATATATACATTCAATTTCTTCAATTATATATGATTTGGCCAATGATTTTCAAAAGACGTAAAAACCAGAGACAAAATGTAAAAAACGACATGAAAGCATAAAACTACAACAATTCAAATGCTAAACGATCAATACCTTAAAAACGACATTAATTATATAAAACGATAACAATTCCGAAAAAGAAACAACCTTTACGAAACGACAAAAATACCAAAAAACGGACACAAACTCTACAAAACGACAACTACCATACCAATAACATAGAATTAAAAACGACAGCATTCCTAAAATACGACAGTTACCAGATCATTCCCATTAAAACGACAATAGCTCCTCATATTTGAAAACGACACCAAATATTAACAACGATAATAACCGGTTTCAATAGCATCAAAACGACACAAATGACAAAAAGGACATAAAACTTAGAAAACGACAATAATCAGAATACATAGAGAAAACGACATGAAATGAAACAAAAGACAATTATATTGATAAAATAAAAAATGACATAAAACTTTAAAAAAAAATGACAATATCCTCAATACCATAAACAACGACATGAAACTTGTAAATACAAAGCAACCCAGCAATACTATAGCATCGTTATCGACTCAAAACCGACTTTTCTCACGTTTATATAGGCTATGTTTGGCTGAGTTTCTGCTTTTTGTTTTTCAGGAATTTCTTCCTGAAAAAGCTGCTAAAGCTGATTTCTGTTAAAAGAGTTTTTTAAAAATTAAAATTAAAATTGAGTGATTATCCAACCAGCAGTAGAAGTGCTTTTGGAGTTTCAAAAGCCTAAAAATGACTTTTAAAAGTCCAGCCAATCAAGACCGTATGCGAGATTGGGAATGTTATTAATTTTAATCTGGATAATGACTTTTTAATTTAATAAAATAAAAGCTATAGAATTATTATGTACTAGGGATGTTCATATAAACCGCAAACCGCCAAAAATCGTAACCAGTGAAACCGTTTTTTATGGTTCGGTTTAACCGGACCGTTCAACTTTAATGGTTTAGTCACGGATTCTAATTTTTTAAAACCAATTAAACCAGACTGGACTGTGATTTTTTTTTTTTTAAATTTATTTTTAGAAATGATAGTTTAAAGATTTAAACATTTACACTCAAGTTAATATAAAATTTACCAAACCATCCAAGCTAAACAACTTAATTGTTTATGATATATTTTTAGTAGTATTTAATACATGCACAAGTTTCCAAAACTAAAAAGAGAGAAATGCAAAGTCCCACATTGTTTAGAAAGTAAACATTTTTTTTTCTAATTTATAAATTGATTCAAAATACTTAAACTTACAACAACAAAAATAATAAGATTCTTGTAGACTTTTATGGTCTTAAAAGTAATGCTAAAATTATTATTATTATTTAAATATAATTATTTAGTTAATTATTTTATAATAAAAAAAAATTTAAATTTTAATAATTTGGTTATATAGTTAAAATTAAACCGCACCAAACCATCAATTTATGGTTTGATTTGATTTGATTTTTTAATTTTAATAGTTTGATTTTGTTTTTCATTTTGAAAAAACTGGATGAATGGTTTGGTTTGTACAACAAAATGTCGATTTTATTCTAGAATTTTGTTGGAATTTCTCTCTCATTCCCACCAACTTTGATCACCACTGCAAACAAAAAAAGTAATATAGAAGAAACAAAACACAATCGAGCTGAAATAGTCAAAATCTTGTTCATGATGACATTTGACATATGTTTACTGACAATCTCTCCTTTGTAACCAATTGAAACTTACCATTTTTCACAACATCTAAATAAGATGTTGTAAAACCTTTTTTGCTTTTTATTTTTTTATTTATTTATTTTTAAGTTTGGTTTACATTTGTTGAAATATTCCTAATCTATCTTCTTTATAAAGTAGTTGTGCGTACTTTATACGAGATACATTACGGAGTGATTGGTAGTGGATTTGGAAATGATTTTATGATTTTGAAAACTTAAAATTTGCATGACCTACCAAAATATTTGATTGGTAATATTCTAATTAGAATTCTAATTTTGTGTTGTAATTTAGAAAACAATAATTTTGCGTTTTTTTTTTTGTTTTGTGATTTTTTCTCCAAAAACTTAAAATCAAAATCATGATTTGTTTGTTCTCTCTACTCCTATCATTTGTATCATTGCTTGTATTTATTTATTTTTTTTGCCAATTTTTATGACTTGAGTATGTTCCCACTAGTAATAAGGTGTTTATGGAACATTTTATGACATTTATGCACAATTTAAAAATAAGTTGTGCTGATATTTTTATAGATGACAATGCAATATTGTTATAAATTTAATCAATAATTATTATTAAATTTTAATTTATCAATATAATTAAATTTTACTTAATTAAATCTATTGATAAATCAAAATTTAATATTATACAACCTATGTATATAAAATATATAAAATTAAAATAATATTCAAATTCAGCTGTTCCAATCACATATTCAGTTTATGTTATATTTTCAAATTTAATACCAATCACAGATTCATTTTTTTAAAACTCAAAAATAATTTACTGATGTTGACGCGGTTCTTCGGCAACAGGTAATTAAGAGAAGAAGAGAAAGAGATTAGTACTAAAAGTAGAACCGTCACAGATATGAAATCTTTGAGAAAGAACTAGGTGACTCAAGACACATTTTTAAGTGGTTCGAAGGTTAAAATCCCTCTACTCCACTAGTCAATATTATTCATATTCTCTGGGTATTTGGTTTACAAAGTATATAGTTCTTCAAAGACTATTTTTCCCAACCCCTATCAACTCCCAGGGTCTCCTTATTTATAGGAGAGGGCACCTGGAAGTTGGTAGGGAGGTCATCCCGTGACCTTACCATTTGTCATATCAACTCTGTGACATTCATGATTAATTCCTAAACCTGACACATAAGTGTGGTCTAATCAGCATGGAAGGAGATATTGGGCTGCACGGCCCAACCCGTCCGTGGGTGTCTGAATACACACGTTCCTGCTGCGTGTCCGAGAAGTCAGGAAGATATCGGACACGTGATGTCAGATATTTACACGTTTATCTTGCATGTTAACTTCATAAAGGGTCAGAGCTCCCTGAAGAGCTCGTAACACGAGCTCTTTCCCTAGCGTGCCCCCTGGCGTTCCTCTCCAGCCCTTGGGCAACAAGCACGAGCTGGGAATGGGGCCTCTCCGAGCCAAGAGGGCCCGACCTGGGAACAGGATCTCTTCCTGTAGGGAGCCTCGGCCTAACTCGGATTAGTTCGAGGCTCAACCTGCTAATCAGCCCGTGGGAAAACCAGGGCGTACATCTGCCCCCCAAGCTCCTGCTCGTGGTATATGACGTCATATATGGGAGACCATAGTAGGGGCTTGTAGACTTCCCCCACAACCCTTCGTATTCCATGCTTTCTGCAGTGTGCTGACACGTGGAACGTCGTGGGCAGCGAAGGTACATTCTACGAGAACCGCATTAAATGACCTAGCCTACTGCCCTGCCGTCGTTTCATGTTTCGAGTGGAGGGCCTTCCCAGAGTCTTCTACACGTGATCTCCCCATTGTATAAAAGGGGGGTGGCCATCCCACGCACGAGTCATCTTATCATTCAAAACCTCTCAAATTTCCTTCTTTTCTCTTTGACCTTCCGAAGAACGAAACCCTCATTTCCATTGCTCTCATTCTCCTGGTTCACGAAGCTGAAGCGCACAAATTTCTTCAAAGCCCTCGAAGCCACTGTACCAACGAAGCTCCTACCAGCGCAGCAATCTCGTTCACCATCCAGCCACACACTGTAAGTTTCCTGACCCAGTTTATTTTTGAAAGCATGCCACTGTAGCTTAGGTAAAAAAATTTTACTGTAGCCACATGCAGGGGTTTTCTGGGTTGCGCGGATATGGAGGGTGACAGCCCTTCTTAGATTAGGGCACACTTGCCATGGGACATCAACTTAGAATATGGGTTCCATGGTTCTCCCTTAGGAACAATTTCTGGGTAGGACCCTTAGGAATTTTGGGGTGTAAAACCGGGTAGCTTAGGGAATACGCCTCAAAAGCGGTTTTGCCACGCTTTGCCTGTTGAAACTTTCCCCCCAAGGCAAATTTTTACTCTGAGCCCTCTGACACACGAATTCCGAGTAATCTGGGATCTGTTGAGGGCATAGGCGCGTGTTCCTTGGAACGCGTGGCACCACTCTCCACGGGCTGGGCTTACCTCAGCTCGTGTAAATTATACTTGCTTCATTCTCCTGCTTGGGTCGCCTTTTCTAAAGTGTTTTCTTTTGTTCGATAGGCGACCAGATGGCTCCAAAGAGAAATCTGCCACAGAAGAATGTGGGAAGTTCGTCCTCCCAGCAGGATAAAGGGAAGGCGGCGATGACCAGCTCGCCAATTCCTCACTTTGGGCCGGCGGTGGAGAAGCAGGCCGAGGTGGCCCCTGACGCGTTTTTTGAGGCGGAGAGAATCGTCTCGAAGATAACCGACCAGGCAAAGGTCACCAAAATCTTCCTCAACCACAACATTCCCCTGGGGATGGCCTCCGTGATCGCCCGACCTGCTGCGGATGGGGAGCGGAGCTGCACGCCGCTCGACGAGTCGTTCGCGGCCTGGAGCGGTGAACACTTCAAGGCAGGGGCCTTCCTCCCCCTGGATCAGTATTTTGCTGATTTTCTGAACTATGTGGGGTTGGCCCCATTCCAGCTCCCCCCCAACTCATACCGTCTGTTGGCGGGATTGAGGTATTTGTTTCAAAAGCATGAGTGGGAGGTCCCCACTCCTGCTGATATTCTATACTTCTTTTGCCTCAAAGCCAGCCCGGACCAGCGGGGGCGAGGCGACGGGTTCTATTACTTAACCCGCTTCCCTAACACGGCAGCAGTCATCGAGCTGCCAAGCCATCCAAACGACTTCAAGGACCAGTTTTTTATGTCAACTGGGTTCCGAAACTGCGATCATCACTATTTCAACCGTCCTCGTAAGTGATCCTTGATTTAGCTCGCCTTTTAAAGGTTATCTTATTTTAGCTCTTCCCCTATTCCACTTCTAACTTCAACCAACCTTGCAGCCATCTACGCGAGGACCGAAAAGTCTGTGACCCTCGGGGGTCAATACGATACACTGGCGAACTTGCCCCCCAGTGAGAAAGACTACCGCGCGCTCGTGACGGACGAGACGATGGTATTCTGCAAGCTGATTTTCCCAAATCAGACTTTGAATTTGAAAAGGCCCCGGGGGCCTCCCCCAGCTCGCGACAACAGACCGATCGTCGCGGAGGAGGTCGCAGACGATGAAGGCGAGGAGGAGGGTGAAGAAGTGCCCCTCGTGATGAACAGGAAGAGGACCTTGGAGGTCGCCCAGGGGATGGGCGAGGAGAGGGTCCAATCCGGAGCAGCCGCGGGTCCTTCCGGCCAAGGTAACCCTTACTTATTTAAGAATGTAGATAGGGCCACTGCAGACCCCCGGCTGGTTAGGTTCAACCCTAGGCAGATCGTCCATCGTCATCAGAGGAATCCGGACCTGGATACGCTCTTACTCCATTGCGTTGACCAGCTCGTGCTGGACAACCAAGAGAGTCGGCCTAAGGGTACCGTAGTAGTAGATAGCACCCTAGCTTTTAGGGCGATCCTCTTTGAGGAGTATGGGACCAATTTACGCACGTGGCCAGCGCTCCAGAGGGGCATCTATGCTCCGGGGACTAGGCAGTATGTAGAAGAGTCCAGCCCCGAGTCAGAACCGGACCTAGAACCTGCGCCAGTTCGCGAGATAATCGTCCTAGGCTCTTCCAGTTAGTTAATTTATCCTTCCTTTCATGCAAGGCATTGCTGCCGCGTACAGAGGCATTGCCAGGACCAAGGCCCAGCTCGAGGGTATGGAGGCTGAGCGCCAGACCGCGCTCCAGGAGGCCCAGGAGGCAAAAGACGTGCTGGCGGCCTCCAAAGCCGAACTGAAGAAGATCCGTTCCGAGAACCACGAGCTCAAAACTCCCTGACCGCGTCGCGGACGGATCTCGAGGCAGCGAAGACCGAGGCCCAGGCCGCCCTGGAAGCCGAGCGGGTCGTTTCGGAGCAATCCTTACAAGACCTGTTCTATCATTGCTGGTCCCACAATCCGGACGCAGACTTTTCTTTCATGCCCCCGGACCTCTGGGCGTTTTTGTTGCCGAAGCTCCAAGCCCGCCTAAATAAGGAGGCTCCTCCCTCGGAGACTGGAGAGGCCTTTGCCGCGGCGGGGCAGGACGATACCGCGACCTCCAAAAGGCCAACTGATGGGGCTTAGGATACTTCTCTTTGGGCATTTTGAACTCTTACTTTACATTGTAATAAGATTTTTTATGAGGTGCTTCCACCTTGAGACAATTTGCTCAACCAGTTTAACATATATATTTTTATGCATTTGGTTACAATTCATCTCTTTATTTCTATGAACTTAGTTCGGGTTAACCGTTATTTATATCCCGGGCTTTTTAGAGAAGGGCCACGATCTATAAATTTTAGTTAACTTCTAAGTTTTCTGACCTGGTTAAAACCAGGAACTTATTTTAAAAAACTTAGTTCGCGTCAACTTTTATCCATATCCCGGGCTCTTTAACGAAGAACCACTGTCAACAAATTTTAGTTAACTTCTAAGTTTTCTGACCTGGTTAAAACCAGGAACTTATTTTAAAAAACTTAGTTCGCGTCAACTTTTATCCATATCCCGGGCTCTTTAACGAAGAACCACGGTCAACAAATTTTAGTTGACTTCTAAGTTTTATGACCTGGTTAAGACCAGGAACTTATTTTGAAAACTTAGTTCGCATCAACTTTTATCCATATCCCGGGCTCTTTAAATTAGAACCACGGTCAATAAATTTTAGTTGACTTCTAAGTTTTATGACCTGGTTAAGACCAGGAACTTATTTTGAAAACTTAGTTCGCATCAACTTTTATCCATATCCCGGGCTCTTTAAAGAAGAACCACGGTCAATAAATTTTAGTTGACTTCTAAGTTTTATGACCAGGTTAAAACCAGGATAGGACTTAGTTTGTGATAACTCTTATCCATAGATAAAAATTAACACCTAAGTCGTTAAGGAGACCTGGTTATGTCCAGGTACCATATGCCCCCCAAGTAACTGGGAAAGGTTCTTTCGTAGTTACTTTAAAATCACACTTGCAAATAATGGGAAACATTTGATTTTTATTTATACATGGAAAGTGACCTTCTAGGCCTTACAAATGGATCACTGATAGTATTTCTTTAGGTGGATAGCATTCCAAGTCCGCGGGACCGCCCCTTCACCAAGTCGAGCTAACTTATAAGTTCCCTCTTTGATGACTTCGATGACCTGGTATGGTCCTTCCCAGATTGGTCCCAAAACCCCATCTTTGGGATCTTTCCCGGCCAGGAAAACTCTCCTCAAGACCAAATCACCGACGCTAAAGGCACGTCTTTTGACCTTAGTGTTGAAGTAGCGAGTGATCTTCTGTTGATAATGGGCGAGCTGGAGTTGTGAATCCTCTCGCCTTTCATCTACTAAGTCTAAGGAATGGCATAGGAGCTCGTGGTTCCTGTCTTGGTCGTAGGACTGGACCCTATGTGACAGAACTTTAATCTCCACGGGGAGGACTGCTTCACTCCCAAATGTTAGGGAGAAAGGAGTGTGACCCGTGGGAGTCCTATGTGAGGTCCTATATGCCCACATGACTTGGGGGAGCTGTTCTGGCCAGATCCCCTTTGCCTCATCTAGCCTCTTCTTGAGGCTCGCCTTCAGAGTTTTATTGACCGCTTCGACCTGGCCGTTCGCCTGGGGATAGGCCACGGACGAGAAGCTTTTCACAATTCCGTGCCTTTCGCAAAATTCGGTGAACAGATCGCTGTCAAATTGAGTGCCATTGTCGGAGACGATCTTTTTTGGTAGGCCAAATCGACATATGATGCTTTTAACCACGAAGTCTAGCACCTTTTTCGATGTTATTGTCGCCAATGGCTCTGCTTCGGCCCACTTGGTGAAGTATTCAATGGCTACCACGGCGTAACGGACCCCGCCCTTTCCGGTGGGCAGGGCGCCTATTAGATCTATCCCCCAAACGGCAAATGGCCAGGGAGATGAAATCATTTTTAGCTCGACCGGAGGAGCTCGGGCAACCGCAGCGAACCGCTGACACTTGTCGCACCTTTTTACATATGAGATCGAGTCTTTGGACAGAGTCGGCCAGTAATAACCTTGCCGGAGAACCTTCAAGGCCAGGCTTTGCCCCCCAGTGTGATCTCCGCAGAATCTGTCATGAACTTCTTGCAGGATGGCCTTCGCTTCGCTTGGAAGAACGCACCGGAGGAGAGGTAATGAATGCCCACGTCGGTACAGTACCCCCTCGACTAGCGTATACCTCGGAGCTTGATAAAGGATTCGTCGTGCGTCGTTGCGTCCTTCGGGTAACTTGCCATCGACGAGGTACTCAATAATGGGAGTCATCCAGGTCGGCCTGATGTCAATCATTTCAATATCTGCCTGACCTCCGTCTATGCTAGGTTTCTTCAAGAACTCAACTGGCACCAACCCCAGGGTTTCTGTCTCTCCCGAGGTGGCGAGCTTGGCGAGAGCATCTGCGTTGGCGTTCTGCTCCCGAGGTATCTGTTCGATCGACCCTCGCCCAAACGCAGACAATTCGGACTTTACCTTCGCCAAATAGGCGGCCATCTTGGGACCCCGCGCCTGATACTCGCCTAGAACCTGATTCACCACGAGCTGGGAGTCGCTGAAGCATTGGACAGAGCTCGCCTTTAGCTCGCTAGCTATCCTAAGTCCAGCTAACAAGGCCTCGTACTCTGCCTCGTTGTTAGATGCCTTGAACCCAAACCTCAGCGCCGAGTGGAATCTATGCCCCTCTGGGGATATCAGAATGATTCCGGCCCCGGAGCCGTTTTCGTTAGATGAGCCATCAACGAAGATCTTCCACGATGAGCTCGAGGAGGCGACCTGAGGTGAGTCTTCTGATGGAATCTCATGGAATCCCGCGCATTCCGCCATGAAGTCGGCCAAGGCTTGAATTTTTATGGTAGTTCGGGGAGTATAGAAAATCTCGAACTGACTGAGCTCGACCGCCCACTTTAGCAAGCGTCCCGAGGCTTCAGGCTTTTGCAAAACCTGCCTTAGAGGCTGATCGGTCATGACGTGTACAGAGTGGGACTGGAAGTATGGCCTGAGTTTTCGCGAGGCCGAGATTAGGCAGAACGCCAGTTTTTCCATCAATGGGTACCTTGATTCAGCTCCGAGGAGTCTCTTGCTGATGTAATATACCGGTTTCTGAGCCTGGTCCTCTTCTCGCACCAGAACGGCACTAACTTCATCCTTCGTGACGGCCATGTAGAGGAAAAGAGGTTCTCCTACCTTGGGCTTTGATAGCACAGGCGGTTCAGCCAGGTGCGCTTTTAGGTCGAGGAATGCGCCTTCGCATTCTACTGTCCATTCGAACTTCTTGTTTCCCCGGAGCAGGTTGTAGAAGGGCAAGCACTTATCGGTCGATTTGGAAACGAACCGGTTCAGTGCTGCCACTCTTCCGGTGAGGCCTTGGACATCTTTCCGCGACCGGGGGGAAGGAAGCTCGAGCAGGGACTTGATCTTGTCGGGGTTTGCCTCGATTCCTCGGGTATTGACTATGAAACCCAAGAATTTCCCCGATGCGACACCGAAAGTGCACTTCTGAGGATTGAGCCTCATGCCATATTCTCGCAGGATGTTAAAGCATTCTCCCAGATCGGCGACGTGGTTGCTGGCAATCTTTGACTTGACAAGCATATCATCAACGTACACTTCCATGTTTTTCCCGATCTGGTCCACGAACATTCTATTTACCAGCCTTTGGTAGGTAGCCCCGGCATTCTTAAGACCGAACGGCATGACCTTATAGCAATAGACATTAGTCGGGGTCATGAAGCTGGTATGTTCCTGGTCTGCTGGATTCATCGCGATCTGATTGTAGCCTGAGTACGCGTCCATGAAGGACATGAGCTCGTGCCCCGCCGTGGCATCCACCAGTTGATCGATCCTCGGTAATGGAAAGCAATCCTTGGGGCAGGCTTTATTCAGGTCGGAGAAGTCGATACAGGTCCGCCACTTCCCATTGGGTTTTGGTACCAACACGGGATTGGCAACCCAAATGGGAAACTTGGCTTCGCGGATAAAGCCACACTTTTTGAGCCGGGCCACTTCTTCTTCAAGGGCTTCGGCTCGGGTTGTCCCTAAACGTCTCTGCTATTGGGACTTGGCAGGGACGCTTTTATCTAGGTGGAGCGTGTGCATGATGATGCTCGGACTGATCCCTATCATGTCCTCGTGCGACCATGCGAACACGTCCAGGTTCTTCTTCAGAAACATAGTTAGCTCCGCCTTTCTTCTATCGCAGAGGTTCTTTCCGAGCTTAACCGTCCGTGACGGGTTTTGCTCATCGATGCTCACCTCCTCGAGCTCTTCAATAGCTTGGAGCTCGGACCTGTCCTCGCCTACTCGGGGGTCAATGTCCTCGCTTAGGGTGAGCTTTTCGCCTTCGGAAATCTGAGGTTTTTCAATCTCGGGAGCCGCCTTGGGTCCCCGAGATTCCTCTTCGTCCTGAACGGCCATCGTCGCCTGCCCGGGTTTAGGTTTTCCCTTCATGGAAATGCCGTAGCATTCCCTGGCAGCGAGCTGATCGCCCTTGATAGTGCAGATCCCTGTCGAAGTAGGAAATTTCATGGCGAGGTGCCGGACGGAAGTGATAGCCTCGAAAGCAATGAGCGTAGGTCGGCCCAAAATGGCGTTGTAAGCAGCGGAGCAGTCAATGACCACGAATTCGAGTAGTTTGGACACTGTTCGGGACTCGTCTCCTAGGGTGATCACCAGCTCAATCGTCCCTATCGCTGCTGATCCTTCTCCTGAAAAACCATATAGCATCATCGAGGTTGCCTTCAACCCGAAGACGGTCAGACCCATTTTTTCTAAGGTGGACCGGAATAGGAGGTTCACCGAGCTCCCATTGTCCACCAACACTCTCCTTACTCTCCGGTTGGCGAGCTGGACTGCTATGACCAAGGGATCGTTGTGAGGGAATTGGACATGGCTTGCGTCTTCCTCCGTGAAAGTGATCGGTTGTTTCTCTAATCTTTGCTGTTTTGATTGACGCTGTTCCGGGACGAACTCCGCTCCGTTATGGGCCTTTAATTCATTCACATACCTCTTCTGGGCGCCTTTACTCATGCCAGCCATGTGTGGTCCTCCAGAGATGGTGGAAATCTCTCCCTCGACCACGGGGTGAAGGACGTCCTGATCTACCCGAGGTCCAGGTTGACTGGCTGGGATCTCCGGAGCGGGTCGACTTGTCGGGACCCTGTTCCGCGAGTATTGCGCCAACGGACCTGCTCGGATGAGAGTCTCGATTTCATCTTTGAGGTGCCTGCAGTCGTCGGTATTGTGCCCGACGTCGTTATGAAAACGGCAGAATTTGGAAGCATCTCTCTTTCCCTTAGGGTGTTTCAATGGCTCCGGCCTCTTCCAGGGGACTCGCGTAGCGTTGGCCAGGAAAATATTTTCTCTGGTCTGAGTGAGCTCGGTATACGTTGTGAACACGGGCTTGAATTTATCCACCGAATTATTCTTCTTTTGACCGTGCTGGCTGTTTTCACCATTTCCTTTTCTTTTGCCACCACCGAGCTGGTTATTCTGCGCAACATCGGGAATCGCCACTACGATCTCTTTTCCCGTCCCAGCGGGCTTCTCGGGGGCCTGGCCGGTCCCCGCGGCTGAAGCTTCAGCTTCTTCCAAGTTTATCCATTCTTGGGCTCTGTTAAGGAACTCACTAACCGAGCTGACACCCCTCCTTTGAATATCCTTCCACAGGTCCCCGCCGACTAGGATCCCGGTCCTCATGGCCATGAGTTTGAAGCTATCGTCAGCGTCTCTGGCTCGAGCAGCGACATTTGCAAATCTGTTCAAGTAGGCTTTCAGCGTCTCACCAGGTTGCTGTCTCACATTAGCTAGGGAGTCGGCCTGGACTCGGGCGGCCTGAGAGGCTCGGAATGCCCTTTTGAAGTCAGCCGAAAAAGTCTTCCAGGAGCTGATTGATTGCCTTTTACTCTGCTTGAACCACTGTCTGGCGGGCCCAGTTAGGGTGGAAGGAAAGATCAGGCAACGAAGCTCCGGTCCGATGTTATGGGCCATCATTAGGGTGTTGAACATCCCTAAGTGGTCAGATGGGTCTCCATCCCCGTTGAACTTTGACAAGTGGGGCATACGAAAGCCAGAAGGGTATGCCGCCGCTGCTATATTGGGGGCGAAGAGTTCCATCTCATCCCCTGAATCATATTCGTCTTTTTCCTTTTCCGAAAGGAGTTTCTTCATTAGCTCCTCCATCTGAGTTAAGCGTTCTAGGGTTTTGTCCTGAGATCCGGGGTTATTCCGGGGCTGTTCAACAGCTCCGGACCCGTTGTACATTTTAGGCGGGTTGTTACCCCTCCTATCTTGAGATAGGTCATTTGGGGCATTCCCGCCGTTACGTACTTCGGATCGGACCCCAACCGAACGGGCCTGGCTACCATCCCTAACTCGATCCTCTCTGTGAGAGTTGAGGCGATCTCGAAGGTCGCCTCCCTGGGTAGTATGGTGACTTTGTGCTGAACTTAGTCGCTGGCGCAGGTCTCCTCCCGAGAGATCACTCCGTGCACTGCCGGTCCAGTGACTCCTGCTGGACAGACTCGGAGTGCGTCTTTGGCGGCCATGACCTGATCCTTCCTCCGGCACCCTGCCGCGCCAGGAGGGTCCAGCTGACGGCGGGCCCCTCCTGCTATTCCCGTAGGTCGGGATGTCTCGGACGGGCTGAGGAGACGGATATCTGATGGGAGAAGGAGGATGCCTGACCGGAGAGGCGATCTTGGTACCGTCTGGTCGGACTAAATTTGGTGGGGGCCTCTCGGCCCTGCCAGCTTGCTGGTTTCGTACTGGGCGAGCTGTACGTTCTTCGGGGACGGGCTGACGTCTCCGGATCTCCTCGACCCTTCTTAGGGAATTTCCTCGATCTCTTCTGGGCGTCCTCGAGGAAGGCTGAGAGCTAGGGGTTGACGTCCTAACCGAACAGCTGTACTGCTGCTGTTCGGTCCGAGTCATTTCCCTGAAGTTCGCCTCTTGATGGTGTGATGAAGGGGTGGAGTTGGCTGCAGGAAGTCTACCCGAACGGCTATGCCGGGATCGATTACTCCGGCGAGACTTAGGAGCCTCGCCTTGCCTCTCTCCAACGTTACCGTTGGTTGTGAGAGGGGTAGTCGGCTCAGAATATCCTGGATTTGCTGACCAGCCGCTGCTAACTGGCTCCTCAGCTGAGCATTCTCCATCTCCACCGCAGTGTAATAACATGGATTAGGATTAGGCGGCCGGGGCGCTGAACTACCAGTGTTGTCTTGGCCCGCCGGCTGCTTCCCTGGCCTCTGCTGGACTTCAGGAATTTTCTCATCAGGGAGGGCAACATGGTGGGCCTCCTGCCCATCATGCTGTTCTGTCTCGTTGCCATGTTTGGATCGAGTGGTCACCATAGTTGTATGTTTGTGGTAGTACTAATCGGACTTGCTCTCAACGAAAGCACCAAACTATTGACGCGGTTCTTCGGCAACAGGTAATTAAGAGAAGAAGAGAAAGAGATTAGTACTAAAAGTAGAACCGTCACAGATATGAAATCTTTGAGAAAGAACTAGGTGACTCAAGACACGTTTTTAAGTGGTTCGAAGGTTAAAATCCCTCTACTCCACTAGTCAATATTATTCATATTCTCTGGGTATTTGGTTTACAAAGTATATAGTTCTTCAAAGACTATTTTTCCCAACCCCTATCAACTCCCAGGGTCTCCTTATTTATAGGAGAGGGCACCTGGAAGTTGGTAGGGAGGTCATCCCGTGACCTTACCATTTGTCATATCAACTCTGTGACATTCATGATTAATTCCTAAACCTGACACATAAGTGTGGTCTAATCAACATGGAAGGAGATATTGGGCCGCACGGCCCAACCCGTCCGTGGGTGTCTGAATACACACGTTCCTGCTGCGTGTCCGAGAAGTCAGGAAGATATCGGACACGTGATGTCAGATATTTACACGTTTATCTTGCATGTTAACTTCATAAAGGGTCAGAGCTCCCTGAAGAGCTCGTAACACGAGCTCTTTCCCTAGCGTGCCCCCTGGCGTTCCTCTCCAGCCCTTGGGCAACAAGCACGAGCTGGGAATGGGGCCTCTCCGAGCCAAGAGGGCCCGACCTGGGAACAAGATCTCTTCCTGTAGGGAGCCTCGGCCTAACTCGGATTAGTTCGAGGCTCAACCTGCTAATCAGCCCGTGGGAAAACCAGGGCGTACAACTGACATTGAACCAATCACATTTTCATAAACATGATTTTAGTCACTAAATTCAGATTTTCATTTTAGAATCTTACTTTTCAAAAATATAGTTTTCTAATCACGAACCAATCAGACCATTATTTATTACTTATTTCTTTGAAGGAATATTTCTTATTTTTCTCACATTTTATATATTTTTTAAATGAACTTCAGTTTAAAATAAATAAAAGGTATACACTCCTTTATTTTTAACCCATTCCAACTTATTAACAAATAAAAGAAAAATTACAATAATAAAATATTAAATCAGTACAGTCATGTTGAAGCATTATTAATATCAATGTTGTTATTTGACACCTTAAGGTGTCCAACACCACATGAGGTAATACTTTATAATTAATTAGAAATACTTCATAATATTTATTATATTCAAATAAGTGAAATCCAATATTAAATTACAATAATAATAATATGTTACTTCCTTATAATATTGGACACACCAGTAGGACTCGTTAGCAATTATCTCTATTAATATTCACCCAAACAAATATCAACTTTATTGAGAATCGAGGCGTATATCACTTTATTAAGAGAATATACTCATTTGGTACCTTATGTTTTTGGAAAGTATCATTTTAGTACTCTCTGTTTTCAATAATACTCATATGGTACCCTGTATTTTAAAATCGTACATATTTGGTACCCTAAACTCATATTTGATAGATAAAATTTTGTCAATTTAATCAAACTGCTGTCAATTATGTAAGTTACAAATTTAAATTTAATTACATAATTACATATAACTGATGACAGTTTGATCATATTAACAAAATTTTATCTATCAAATCTGAGTTTAGGGTACCAAATATGTGCGATTTTAAAATACAGAGTACCATATGAGCATTATTGAAAACAGAGGGTACCAAAATAATACTTTGTAAAAACATAGGGTACCAAATGAGTATATTCCCCTTTATTAATTAACACTGTAATATCTTTTTGGGAATATACTTATTTGGTACCCTGTGTTTTTGCAAAATATCATTTTGGTACCCTCTGTTTTCAATAATGCTCATATGGTACCTTGTATTTTAAAATCGTACATATTTGGTACCCTAAACTCAGATTTGATAGATAAAATTTTGTCAATATAATCAAACTGTCATCAGTTATATGTAATTATGTAATTAAATTTAAATTTGTAACTTACATAATTGACAGCAGTTTGATTAAATTGATAAAATTTTATCTATCAAATCTAAGTTTAGGGTACCAAATATGTACGATTTTAAAATACAGGGTACCATATGAGCATTATTGAAAACAGAGAGTACCAAAATGATACTTTGTAAAAAGATAAGGTAACGAATAAGTATATTCCCTATCTTTTTCTAGGACTACAAGGCACACATAGAATTATTATTATTATATATAAATAATTTAACTTTACTGTATGTCGACTTTCTTTCTATCTAATAAAGAATCATATAGTAATATTTTCTATATATCCACATATATATAATTATCAGGTAATTAATTATTATAATTGGGGTTATATAATAATCTCCCAAATGCGTCCATCATGGGATAAGTGGTACGTGCATGGCATGCTACGAATGGAAGAGTAGTTTCACGTTAAACAAAATAGTCAAAATTAATTATGCAACCAAAAAAAGTAATTTTTGCCTAATTTTAACCAAAAAAAAGAGCTTCTGTAGTCATAGCTGAGATGGTGATATACAGCTAGGGAGCTTTTACAATAAAGACTTTATTTAAAATTATGAATAATTTAGACGGTGTCAAAATTAAAATTCAAATAATTTAAATTGTATGTGCATTTATTTTATGCGCATACAAAAAAAATTATTTAAATTTTTATTTTAACACCTTAAATTATTCAAAAATTTTAAAAAATACTTGAGAAATTAGAAATATTAGTTTTGTTTTTAGTGAATAAAATCACTTATTCAATTAAGGAACACCACTAAATTACTTAACAATTTGCCTTATAAAGCTTTTCGAGTAATTCCCCTTGTGGAACAGTCCTTTATCCAAAACCCAGTCTTCAATCATGGCTTGGGTGTTCAACGCTTGATCAGCCGGCGCCAAATGACCAGCCCCCAAAACGACGGCGTTCGTCAAACTCCCCCAGTTCTGAACATACCCAGCTAGTTCTCCATTCACTTTCCAAACCTTTCTCTCTGCATTTAAAAAGCTTCGAATCCCTTCCCAACTCAAAGTCTTCACCCAAGCCTCCGTCGAAACGACGCCGTCTCTCAGGTCCAAACTCCCTTGGTAAAGCAAAACCTTGCTCTCCTTCACCAGCGACTCGACCATGTGCTTCGCGCTCTTCATCACATCCTCGCGGAGTATTTCGCGCACCAAAGGACTACATTTCTCAAAAACTACAGAACCTTTCACTCCCAACGCCTTCTTAACGTCGTCGTTTTGCAAGAGCTCCTCCACCATCTTGTCCTTGTACGGTGCCTTCTTCGAAAAATCGTTCACAGTGGCCAGCCCCGTCATCTTCTTGAGCCTTTGTAGTACTCTGCTTCTCGCGTTCGTCGCCGCTCTCCAGTTTCTGGCCTCCGTCAGAGCCGCCGCCAGAGATTGAAGACTTTCCAGCTCGGCCTTTTGCTTCTCGTTTACCAAACCGGAGAAGAAAGCGGTCGCCGCGTGAGCCGTTACTTGAATTTCCGGGTCGGTCATTGCGTTTCCTATTGCGACTCCGGCTAGATTAATCCGATCAGCACTCGGTAGCTTAGCGTTCTTCTTCAAAATGTAGGACCCAATTGCCGGAACGTACTTTCCGGCATAGCTCTCGCCCGTTATGTAAATCGGCCGAGTTTTGAACGATTGGTCTGATTTGATAAACGCCTTCAAGGCTGCGAATAGGTGTTCGGCGACTCCGGTCTGATTTCTGGGGATCTCTTCGGGTTTGGATGCGACACTGAACCCGGTTCCGATCGGGTTGTCGAGGAAAAGGAGACCGAATATCCGGTTCCAAGAACCCGGGTTGGATTCGAGGGCCAGTGGCTCGTCGGGTCTTTTGTGGAAATTGACACGCCATGGACCGAGCTCGAAGAAGTTTCCGACCATGGAGGAGCATCCCGGGCCACCCTGGAGCCAGATGAGAAGTGGGGTTTTGGAGAGAGTTGAAAGTGGTTTCTGAGCTTCGTAGAAGAGGTAGAAAATGGAGGATTCGGAGTTGGGATTGACCGGAAGATAGCCTGATTTTGTGGGGAGAGCTTCTTTTGGGAAGAGAGGAGCTGGAAGGGTTAGGTTTGTGTGGAGAAAGAAGAAGAAAAGGAGGAGAAGAAAACGATTTGGGGTTGTTGACTCCATTGGAGTGTAACTGATGATCGAACAGCTTAATCAATCAATGACGCTGAGCTTAACCAAAACAGATCATGCAACTACAAGCTCAAGTAATAACTTATTATATAGAGAACTATATATATATATATGTTTTAGATATATAGCACTCCAATATAAAATAATATATATTTATTGGTGAGGTTATCAAGATTTCTTGATCCGTGAACAGTTTTCGGCACGATTTTTTCTAATGACCGTTTATATTTATATTGTAGTTGTTTAGAACAAAAAAAAATCTGTTGTCCCAAATTTCCTGTACCATCCATGTCCCACCAACTAATGTAAAACACACAATTTATTTATAGTGTTAATATAATTGGGAAAAGAAAAAGTTGTAAATAATTTAAATATATATTAAATAAATAAATAATGTGTCTTAAAATAATTTGAGGGACATGGAGGGTACAGGAAATTTGGAGATAGCAGAATTTTTTTCGTTTAGAACATTTGCAAATTTTTCAAAAATTTCTGAATAGTTTAGAGTACCGAAAACTAAATTCAAACATGTTGTTTTATACGCCTATAAAATAATTAGTCAGCAACAACATGTTTGAACTTAATTTTTGGTACCGTAAACTATTCAAAAAAAATTTAAAATTTAGGAAATGTTCTAAATAATTATAATATATACCGTCATAAAAAAAATCGCATTCAAAACCGTTAACAGAATAGTGATAACTCTACCAAAAATGCTTAAAGTGAAGGAGAATTTTCCTGTGTATTTATATAAAATGATAGATTTAACAGGTGATTAGTTGCAACATCAACTTAAGTTATTTTTTCTGAGCAAAAAACTTGAGTTATTTTCTTTTTCTTAAACGTGCATGCAATATGGCATGCTGTGATTGGACGAGTAAATGACAATTCAGTACAGAAAAGAACAGTAAAAATAGAGACAAATTAATCAAAATTAACTAGACAGCGACAAATGAAGAAAATTACCATTATTTTGCTTATATATAAGGGAGTTGTTTTGAAATTAATCTTATTAACTTTAGTTTTTCTTTTGATAAACGTGCACTCCACTCCTCTTCATGCCTATTTTTTGTTTTCACGGTTTTGGTACGACTTTCTTTCTTTCTTTCTTTCACGTTTTTTCACCAGCTGTGTAAGAATATTCACAAGGGATGATTTACTCCAGTTTTTAAAATATTTTTCTAAAATATACATTTTTTTATTTTACCTCTAAATTTTACATTATATCATACATCAGCTTCTCTATATATTTCTCTACATCATTTAAATATTATATCTTTAAATATATTTTATTAATTAAAGTAAAATAAAATAATTAAAAAAGAAATAATAAATATATTAGGGCTGTGCAAAAAATTTTGCAACCCGCCCAACCTGAATAAACCGCCCAAACCGATAGTCGGGTTGAAATTCAATTTTTTTTAATTGGGTGGGTTACGGGTTGAAAAGTACCAACACGATTATAAGTTTGGATTTGTCAAAAATTCACCCAAACCTGCCCAAACCGACTAATGAACACCCCTACATATTAAATGAGAGAGAGAAAGCTTATAAAGAAAAATAATAATATTAAAATATTATATAAATGATATCTAAATGTTATGTAAATGTAGATATAAATTAATTGGAGTTTGTGCATAGCTATTATAAATATATGTATAAAGGAGCTGATGGAATATGTTTTTGTAAGTTTTAACTAAATATTATAGAGAAAGTGTATTACAAAATATATCACCAAAACATATTTTTTTATAATTTACCTCAAACTTTTACATTATACCATACATCAGATTTTTTTTTTTTCTCTTTATCATTTAAATATTATATTTTTAAAAAATATTTTATTCATTTTAAGAAATAAAATAATTAAATATAATAATATCACACTCATATATATATACAAAAGTTTATAAAAAAAATAATAAAATATTTATAGCTTGATGAATAGTATTTCACTACATATAGAGAAATATCATTCATTTAGGTAAAAAAATATAACTTTACATCACCTATTGGAAAACTATTTAACAATTTTTTCTCTATATTATAAATAATTAGACATTTTACTTCCTCTATTGGGAGTGCTCTAACTTACTCTATTTTTTTATTTATATAGACGTGTTAGGGAATTCACCTTCCTCACACCAGCTTCATCTACAAACACAAAAGCAACAAACCAATAGACACAACATACACAAATTTTTATAGAAAAATCAGTAAGAAAAACAATAAAATGAACACCAAGAATTATAGAGGTTCAGCCCAAATAACTTGAGCCTACATCCTCTTTGAACTCCCATTGGGATGTTCTTCTCTGCACTATGAAACAGCAATGAAGATTACAACTTGTCACCACTAGAGAACTTCTACACTTGATGGATTACAATGCCTTGAACCCAAACAAAACCCCAAGTACACTTGACCATGTACAAAGAAATCTCTCACCCAAGACCCAAGTGTTTCTCTCTCAAGCTCTCTCTCTTTCTCTCTCTGAAATAGCTCATATTTTAAAAAATGAAATCTGTTCTCATCTCACACTTAACAACAGAGAAAATAAGACTTATTTATAGGGGGTTTTACAACTGTCATCTAACTTAAAAAATACCAGAAATAAAACGCAGACTCATCTGGCGAAATGGTAGACAAGACTGGAAGAAAAACGTAACTTTGCTGATGTGTTCGGATGTTTAATGCAGACCAAAAATTCTAACAAATTTCCACCTTGGTCTTCATTAAACATGGATTGCAGAGATAAACATAACTTCCAAAAGATCCCAGTTCAGCCATCAACTATCATCCATGATCAATTCCGAGCAAGCTTAGACAGTAGTTAAACTTGCTCAATGGCAATATCTTAGTTCCAGCATCAGCGGGGTTCTCTTCTGTGGGGACTTTTTCGACATTGATTACACCTTCAGTGACCTTGTCACGAATAAAGTGATACTTGATCTCCACATGCGTAGTCCGGTCATGAAATACTGGATTCTTACACAAATGTATGGCACTTTGACTATCTGAAAAAATTGTAGCTTTTCCTTTGAACACTTGTAGCTCTTTTAGAAGACCTTGAATCCAAATACCTTCTTTGATTGCTTCAATAGCAGCCATGTACTCAGCTTCAGTAGTTGAAAGTACAACTACAGATTGTAGTTGAGACTTCCAACTCACACAATTCCCACTTACTAGAAAGTAATAGGCTGTAGTAGACTTTCTAGTGTCTCGGTCTCCAGCATAATCCGAGTCTACAAACCCACTGATTTCCACCTGATTAAGATGCCGCTTGTACACCAACCCATGTCTAGTAGTATTAATCAAATAACGCAGCAACCACTTCATAGCATCCCAATGAATTCTTCCGGAATTTGCCATGTATCTACTTAGAGCACTAATTGAGTGTGATAAATCGAGCCTAGTGCATATCATTAGATACATTATAGCTCCAACAACATTAGAATAAGGTACCTTGGCCATATCTTCCCTTTCAAACTCATTTTTAGGACAATCAACATTTGAAAGCTGATATTGACTTGTCAATGGCTGTTTGACAGCTTTAGCACCCTTCATAGAAAACCTTTTTAGAACCTTTTCAACATAAGACTTTTGACTGATGAAGATGGTATGTTGATCCCTATTTCTCTTGATCTCCATACCTAAAATCTTTGTAGCCATGCCCAAATCCTTCATTTCAAATTCTGTTTTGAGAAGAGCCTTCAATTTATTCAGCTTGTCCCTTTTGTCACTAATCAGCAACATATCATCCACATACAACAGTAGTAGATACTCAACATCTTTGAATTGTTGTCCTTTGAAGTAGAGGCAAGGATCATAGTAGCTTCTTTGAAAACCATGCTTTATCATGAACCCATCAAAACGTTTATACCACTGCCAAGGTGATTGCTTGAGGCCATACAACGATCTCTTGAGCAAACAAACTTTATCTTGGCCTTTGAACATCTCAAACCCAATTGGTTGCTCCATGTAAATAGTCTCTTCTAAGTCACCATGTAAAAATGCAGTTTTTACATCCATCTGGTCAAGTTCCAGATTGAACTGGGCAACCAAAGATAACATGATTCTTATGGTTTTATATTTAATGACTGGTGAGAAAATCTCTGTAAAATCCACTCCTTCCTTTTGAGTGAAGCCCTTAGCAACCAACCTTGCTTTGTATCTCACTGGTTCCTGATCATTCATGCCTTCTTTTACTTTGAACAACCATCTACATGCTACTACATTCTTGTATTTGGGTCTATTAACCAGCGTCCAAGTATCATTCTTGTACAAAGACCTCATTTCCTCCTTCATAGCATCAATCCAATGCTTTGAATCTGAACCTTTTACCGCCTCTTCATATGAGTTGGGTTTTGAATTAGCTAACTCAAGTGCAGACATCAGTGCATAAGCTATCATGTCATCCCACGCTGTAAGTGTAAGCTTCTGGACTGGTTTTGGTTCTCTCCTGACTCTGTCTCTTGCAAGCTGATATGACGCAGTCGAATCTGCATGAATTTCAGATGCATCTACACTTTGTTCTGGTTGCATTTCAGCTGGAGTTTGAGTGGGGGTCTGAATCTTATTTCCTTCCACCTGATTTGTGTTGGGTGCTCTTGTTTCCATCTGCACTAAAGTCTCTACTGTACCTGCATTGTTAGTACTATTTTGTTCTTGTCCTGCAGGAATGTTAGTTTGAGATAAACAAGGAAAACAATCTTCTTTAAATATAACATCACGACTGATTATAAGTTTGTAACCTTTGTTTTCTTTAACCCATAATTTGTAACGTTTAGTTCCCTGTGGGTAACCCAAAAATACACACTTAACTGCTCTAGGATCTAATTTACCCTCTCTTTGATGTGCATAAGCAGCACACCCAAATACTCTTAAGTGAGACAAGTTTGGTGGTTTATTGGACTATTTTTCTTCAGGTGTCTTAAACTCTATAGTTGTATTAGGACATCTATTTACTAGATATGCAGCTGCCATTATAGTTTCCCCCCAAAATCCCTTGGGTATACCTGAACTAATCATCATACATCTAGTTTTATCAAGTAGTGTTCGGTTCATTCTTTCAGCCACCCCATTTTGTTGAGGAGTTAATCTCACAGTCCTATGTCTTTGAATACCACTCTCTCTACAATATGAATCAAAAATCTCATTGCAAAATTCTAATCCATTATCGGTCCTCAATATTTTAATCTTCTTATTTGTTTGATTTTCCATAAGAATTTTCCAATTTTTAAAAGCCTCAAATGCATCATTTTTATGTTTCAATAAATGCACCCCATACTTTTCTAGAAAAATCATCTACAATAGAAAGAAAGTAATTGTTACCTCCAATTGTTGGAGTCTTTTCTGGACCCCATAAGTCTGCATGTAGGTATTCAAGTATGCCCCTTGAATTGTGTTTAACGCCCAAAATGTGACTACACTAAGCGGTAGTTGTAGTAAGATCGGGCGGTCGATCCACAAGGAGGTTACCTAAAATCAAAAGGTTAGTAGAAAATAGCACAAAAAGTTAGTAACAAGAAATAAATAAAATTGTAAATTGAAAGATGTTTGAGATTTTGGTATTGTATTTTGATAAAGTGATGAAATGAGATAAGTGAAATAAAGGTAAGATGTAATCAAGAGTTTGAGAAAATGAAAGGTTTCAAGAATCATCCATATGCTTGTTTAGTTACTTGGTTACTTGATTTACAAAAATACACAAGTAAATAGTTCACATCCCAACATTTACTTGGAAAATCTAACATTAAAGTCCATAGTTTTTCTAACAAAAGTTCATTTGAGTTATAAAGTTCTTTACTTTAAAAGCACAATGTTAATCTTATGAAAAATCTAAAAATGACAAAATACCCAAGGGCAATAATGCAATAGAAGATTGGACATAAAATTATGTATCAATATTATTTTTACTAATTAGAAGCACATAGAAAGAGCATGACTAATCCTATATACAGCATAAGTAAATAAAGATACCAAAATAAATATAGAGATGAAAGAACATAAATAACTCAAATATATTACATTAAGAACATAGTAAATCAAAGTAGCAAAATAACATTACTTGCATATGGAATCATCCCTAACCTTCCTAGGAAGATTAGGCCATTATGCTCATGATTCTCACAAAATTCTAAGAAGAAAATATGAGAAGAAAGTGAGTGGAAATTTTGCTATAGTTTCTCTACTCTCAAAATTACATACCAAATGTGAAGAGAGTGTCCCTATTTATAGATGGAGAAAAGGACTAAAAAGAAATTAAACAACAAAATAGGGTTTACAAAATAAATCTGAAATATTAATAATAAGATATGATTTTGAAAAATCAAATCTTATTATTAATATTACCCTAGCTATTTTTGTGTATAGTCAAAATGCTCATTTTCTAAAATACCACAAAAACATGAGCTTTAAAGCTCAAAATGGCAATTTCACAAACCCAATACCCACAAAATATGGCTGATGACACAAGAGGGTTTTGACCCACTTTCAGCCAATGAGGGGTGCCACGTAGGCAGGCTGTTGGAAGATGTTATTAGGTCACGGGCCTGTGTTGTGGCTGGGAGAGTTGGGCTTGCACGTGACTGGGATGGCTGAAAAGAGAAGCTAGGCTCTTTGGGCCTGTTGGAGCCATGGAGCTTGAAGGCCATGCTGAAGCTTGGGCGGATTGGGCCGTTGGGCCTGGAGGGAAACAAGGTCGCATGCTTGCATTAGAATTGCTAATTGATGGAGGCTCAAGGAGGCGTTAGAGTGAAGCTGTTGGCGGCGACGTGGCGCGGCATGGTTGGCTGGCAGGCGGTGGCTCGGCGGCTCGGCTCGCGCGGCTTGAGCTGGCTGCAGTGGTTGGAGAGAACAGTGGGCCTGGGCCGAATTCTAGGCCTAATTCCTCAAAATTACCACCTTCTTCATTTTCCTTTTCAATTTTAGCCAGTCTTTGTCCTCTTTTTTTTTATTAATGTCCAAATGCAATTTATTTCCTGAAAATTAAACACAAATTAAATTTAAAATTAATATTTTCAATTGTGAAATATATTACAATAAATTTATGAAAATATTAATTAAAACTTAATTTATTTTACACTTTAAAACCAATGAGTTTGCATTTTTGAGCACTAATCAAATTGTGTTGCCCAACTTTGAAAGCCAATCTGTGATGTTTGCCCAAGACACAATTCTCACAAAAATCTACCTTGCTCACCTTATCCTTTCCAAGTAAGCTTTGTTGCTTTAACACTTGCAAGCCTTTATCACTTATGTGACCAAGCCTCCTATGCCATAGGATTGCCTTGTGATCTTCTGGTGCCTCAGCTAAATTGTTGCTGCCAGTTACTGTTTCACTAATTAGGTAGTATAGAGAGTCCTTCTTAATTCCCTTAAGAACTACCATTGAACCTCTACAAATCTTCATGGTTCCACGCTCTATTTTTACTGTATAATCTGCATCATCAAGCACGCTTAGTGAAACCAAATTTCTAGACAGATTAGGAACATACCTGACATTCTTCAATGTTCGAATGACACCATCAAACATTTTGATGTTGATTGAGCCTATTCCAGTTACTTGGCAAGATTGATTATTCCCCATACTAACCTTACCACCATTCAACTCTCTGAAATCTTGAAGCCATTCTTTATTGAAAGTCATATGGTATGAACACCCAGAGTCCAAGATCCAATCTTTTTCGTTTTCTCATGTTGCTGCAATTAAAGCTTCAACATCATTGCAAGCTTTTCCAATATTTGATGAATCCGTATGTTCAGATTTTCCCTCGTAGATAGATCTAGCACTTTCACAGACGGAACTCCTGCCCTTTTGTTTTCTCAGCCAGAGATAACAATCTCTCTTCATGTGACCAAGCTTGCCACAATGAAAATACGCCATTGAATTGTTTGGACCTCTGGAACCAGATCTACCTCTGCTCTTGCTGTGCCTTTTACCATGATAGCCATTTGAGTTTTTGTGTGGTGATCGACCCCTTGCGTAGTTGCTTTCTCCAAGGTTTGATGAAGAAGATCTCTCTGATTTTAATTCTAAATCCTTTGATTTCAATGCTGAAATTACTTCTTCTAAAGTAATTGATGTACGACCATACTTGATAGCATTTTTGACCTCCTTAAACGATTCAGGCAAGGAATTTAAAATGATAATTGCTTGGTTTTCATCACTTAAAGCTTCTCCTTCTCCTCAGTTAGCCAACTCAATGTTCATCCTTAGAAACTCATCCAAATTCTGCTCCAAACTCTTGCTACTGCTCATCTTAAATCCAAAGATTCTTTCCTTAAGAAAGATTTTGTTGGTGAGAGTCTTTTGCTGAAATAACTCATCTAGTTTCTTCCAAATCTTGGATGGAGTGTCTTCTTTATCAACCATTCGAATGATGGAGTCCGACAAATGAAAAATCATAATCCCAATGGCTGATTCGAGCATTTCTTCTTTTTGATCTTTTGTAGTACCTTCAGGCCATGAAATGGGATATTCAAGAACACGCAATAATTTTTGAGAAGCCAACATTCCTTTAATCTTCCTTCTCCAAATTCTAAAATCTCCATTACCATCAAACCTCTCTATTTCAAGCTTCATATTACTCATATTGTTGCAATAACTCCAATCCAAGAGACTTTGAACAGATTCTTGAACCTTCGAACTCGATTCTTGGACTTCTTTCTTGACTGAAACTTTTTCTGTGTCACTTTCTGATGAAGAACTTGATTCAGCCAGTTCTTCCCTTCTTTGTCACCTTTGATCTTGAAGCTAAACTTTGCCAATCAACCTAGCTCTTGATACCACTGTTAGGGAATTCACCTTCCTCACACCAGCTTCATCTACAAACACAAAAGCAACAAACCAATAGACACAACATACACAAATTTCTATAGAAAAATCAGCAAGAAAAACAATAAAATGAACACCAAGAATTATAGAGGTTCAGCCCAAATAACTTGAGCCTACATCCTCTTTGAACTCCCCTTGGGATGTTCTTCTCTGCACTATGAAACAGCAATGAAGATTACAACTTGTCACCACTAGAGAACTTCTACACTTAATGGATTACAATGCCTTGAACCCAAACAAAACCCCAAGTACACTTGACCATGTACAAAGAAATCTCTCACCCAAGACCCAAGTGTTTCTCTCTCAAGCTCTCTCTCTTTCTCTCTCTGAAATAGCTCATATTTTACAAAATGAAATCTGTTCTCATCTCACACTTAACAACAGAGAAAATAAGACTTATTTATAGGGGGTTTTACAACTGTCATCTAACTTAAAAATACCATAAATAAAACGCAGACTCATCTGGCGAAATGGTAGACAAGACTGGAAGAAAAACGTAACTTTGCTGATGTGTTCGGATGTTTAATGCAGACCAAAAATTCTAACAAGACGGTATAAACCAATATAGATTGTTACTTTAATAAATTATAATATTTTTAGATCTCGTCTTTAGAAAATATGCATCCATATAGTAATAATTACCTTAATATTAAATATAAATGCATATACTATCTTATACATACTTAAAATTTAAGATGAAATAAAATATTTATCTAAAGTTGTTTGAGACAATGATTTGTTCTTTAGAGTTGGTATCAAATCTTTGAACTTCCACATTTGTAATAACTCGCCAACATGAGTACCTTCTTGTTGAAGCCAAAATATTTCTATTTCTAGCTTCTTGAGCATGTTTAATGGCATGAAACTTTTTGTATTTCTGTTGTATCATCCTCTGGATTATCTTTTCTCTGTTCTTGTCCAATTGCAGAAATGATTTGTTCTTCATTTAAAGCGTACATGACATGTACGTTGCTCATTTGGATGATCAAGGAATACATTGAGATCCATTCGATTAGTGTAGTGAAGTTGTTGGATCAAGGAATACTAGTTTTTTTAAACTATCAATTATCTTTTTCAATATTTATACATTCAATTTGGCATGCTTTATAAATCAATTATCAATTTAATTTCTAACAACTTTGTATATTTCCAACATGTCATTACTTAAATGTATACATGTCTAACATTTTATGTGTATGTAGTAATTCTATTAAGTTATAACTTCCTTATAGGAATAAAAACCTATATATGGTCCCAACAATACGACTATAAAGAGATTTTACTGTATATATAAATATGGAGATTATCTGTTTCACCAAAAAAAAAAAAATCACATTGGTGCACCCCGTTCTGTTTTTGAGTCGAGAAATATTTTCGGCGTAGATTTTTTTATTGATCAAGTTTTGGGAGAGTCAAGTAAGTAAGTGGGAAAATAATGAAGACCATGAGATTGATATCACTGCAGGAGGGGGAGATCCTCCTGCAGTGAATGGATAAGGTTCTTTCGTGGAATGTGAGGGGGTTGAACCAAACTCTAAAGCAACATGAAGTCAAAAACCTTATTTCGACTAAGAAAGTTGGTTTGGTTGGACTCCTTGAGACTAGGGTTCAGGCTAGTAAAATGGGAGCCTTATTCCTCAACATGTTTCAAGATTGGCGTTTTACCTCTAATAGTGCGTGGCATTACAATGGAAGAATAATCATAGCTTGGAATCCCAATATTTTTTCAGTTGATATTCGGTTTTGCTCTAGTCAGAGTATTCACTGTTGGGTGGTGCCTAGGAATGGTTTAAGACCATTTTATTGCACCTTTGTTTATGCTTTCAATGAGGAGGTTCGTAGGATGGTTTTTGTAATGCCCCAAATTTCCTAATAGGATTTAGGACCTTGATTAGGAGGTCGGGAGGGCCATAATTGATTTATTATGATATTCAATGATTATATGCATGTTTATGTGAATTATATTATTATATGATGGTAAATGCATGCATATGGGTTCAATTTTAATTATAAGGGAATTTTGGTAATTTGGCCCGTTGAGGGCGTGATTGTGTATTTTCATGCATGTGGGTGAATTATAAATAATACTACATTATATGTGGATTGGTTCGAGCCATTCGGCATGAGACGATCATGGAATGCAAGTTTTCGGTCTAGTCATAACGGGTTTAAGTTCGGGGCTCAGAGTGAGTCTCGAGGTAATTTGGTGATTAGAATGTTGCCGGGAATTAAAGGGTAACGGGATATGAATTATTGGTATTTGAGAATATTGAAAATAATGGGAATTGGAGGGTGTTAATTATAATTAACGAGATAAGCGGGAAAGGACGATTATACCCTTGGGAGTCTTTAGAAGCCTTTATTTAACCTAGGGGCAAAATGGTCTTTTCACCCCTAAGATATATATCAGCCTTTGTGGTTAGAAAGCTGTAGAAAATGTTAGAGAAAACGGAGCATCCTCATCTTCATTGCTTCTCTCCTTCCCGTACACCATTTCTCCTTCATCTTCCTTTCAATTTTTGAGAGCCAACTTGAGGTATCAAGCTAGGAGATCAAAGGTGGGGGCTTAGGACTTTGGTTCAATCATTGAAGGGGGTTTAGATCAAGTTTGAGGTAAGGAAATTCAGTCATGAAAGTCTTATATACCCTGTTTTTCCTTATGGTTTTCAGTTGAGAATTTGAGGTGTTAGTAGTGGGAATTCATGGAAGTTTTTGTGTAAGTTTGAGTGGGTTTTGATGAGGGTGTGATATAGATGATGATTTGGGGTTGAATTGGATGTTTGGGTGATGTTTGGGATTGATTTGGAGGGTTGGTTTTAAGAGAAATAGCAAGGAAGAAGAACCAAAAAGTTTCTGGTCTGTAATTGGCGCAGCAGCGCTAGGCAGGGCAGAGAGCAGGGCTCTCTGACTTGGAAATAGCGCAGCAGCGCCATTTAATAGGGCTACAGCGCTGGTCCATTTTTCAGCAAGCCTATTTTAGGGCTCGAAATGACTTTTAAGGATCGGGGTTTGGTTCCTTTGCCCCGTTTGAGTATATTAAGATTCCCGAGAGTGCAGGATGGATCCCGGGAGTGTGGTTTTAGATTATAAACATTTTTATGATTTATTTTATTGATGGGATTCCATATTTGGTTATGACTAGGTGACTGCTAAAGGATCAAAGGGTTGATCGTTCTCAAGGGTCGTTCTTTTACTAATTCTTGCTCGAACCCAAGGTAAGAAAACTGCACCTTGTGTATATGTGACATGCATGGCTATTCTTGATGCATGTTGGTTGATTATTAAACGTGACATGCATGGCTATTATTGGTGCATGTTGGATTGTTAACTATAATGCATATGATGCACGAGAAACATGTGATTAGGACATGCTTTACATATTGAGTATGATATCATTCGAAGCTTGAGCCTCTGTGTTCGTGCATAGTCCTAATTGTACTAGTACTTGTTAAGTAAGCATGCTGAATACCTTGTATATGGATATTGGACATGTGATATATGTTTGGTGGCATGGCGTACCTGTGTATGGCACTGACTTATTAGTCAGAATCGACAATGGTGTTAGATCCATCTGTGAAGCTGTGATTTATTAGTCAAGTTCACAATGAGTTGAACACTAGTCGTGTTTTACTGACCTAAGAGTCAGAAATGGCATAGCGTTATGAACGCCGAGCTAAATGAAGATTAGATCTAATCGATATCAGCATTGAATGACTCATATGGGGTATTAATGCTGGACCGACCGGAAGGTCGATGAAAATTATAAGCACTTGGCTAGTCTGAGACTAGTTATTCAGAGCCAGGGCATACGGCCCCGGTGACTGTTTGTCACATGGCTAGGGAACGTTGTTCCATAGTTATGACTCTAGAGTCAAGAGGAAGGTTATGTTGGTGACTAATCACCATGCACCTATCCCGTTAAAGCTAGTGAGATGCTCACTTATTTGTTAAGCCCTGGTGATCCTATCATCACATGGCTAAAGGGTGTTGTCCCCATATTTGTGACTTTTGTGATAGTCACCTATTTGTTTGGACTGTTGGTCATGAATAATTAATACAATCACTATTGATATTATATCATGTTATATTGTGTTTTCTTGCTGGGCTTCGACGCACGGGTGCTATGTGGTGCAGGTAAAGGCAAGAGAAAGCTGGACCATCCTTGAGTTGGAGAGCTTAGGTGATGACGTGTACATATGCAGCTGCTCGTCCGCCACGGCTGAGGTTTAAAGGGGAACTAGGGTTAAACCCTGTTTTGCCGCATAGAACGGCCTGTTGTAAATATTTTTCTTGTAGTAGACTCTGAAATTATAATTTTGGGATCCCAACATATATATATATATTAAACGTTCTAATGAAACGTTACATTTTAACCAAGATTTTTAATCCCTAAACCGCTAATCATACTTAGTACACGATTTTGGCCAAATGACTCGATTAGCGAGTTTAACACTGTTTACAAGGCACACCGTAACGGTTCCTGGAGTTTAGGGCATTACAGTTTTATGGAAAAATATTATAGATATGAAAACTAAGGAGTCGTGGGTGATACTTGGAGATTTTAATGCCACCATTACTCATGATGAGCGTATTGGAGAAAGAGTGAGGCCTCTATATTCAGAAGCTTTCAGTGATTGCTTGCTTGAGTGTGATCTTCTATATGTTCCTTATAATGGATGTTACTTCACATGGAGTAACAAGCAGAATCCGCCTGATAGGATTGTTGCCAAACTTGACAGAATTCTTGGAAACCAAGCTTGGTTGGAACTTTTTCGAATGTTGATGTCTGCTTTTTACCAGAAGGATTATTTGATCATTCCCCTGCTGTTCTCTCCTTGAGTAAGTGTATGGAATTTGGGAAAAAGCTATTTCGCTATTTTAAAATGTGGCAAAAAAAATTTGGGTTATCAACAATATGTTACTGAAGCTTGGCACAGTCCGATTACTGGTTCTCCTATGTACAGAGTGGTGAACAAACTTAAACGGGTAAAGGCTGCCTTGAAACACTTGAATACCTGTGTGGTAGGAGATATTGGTTTTGTTTTCTATAAGTCTGAGCAAGAATTGCAAAATATTCAACAGCAAGTGCAGGCCGACCCTGAAAATATGCAGCTTATAAATGAGGAAGCTCGCTTCAGACAGGGGCATGATCAAATTCGGGATGCTTATATAGAGTTTTTGCGACAAAAGGTGAAGTTGAATTGGATTCAGCATGGTGATGCTAATATTCAAGTGTTCCATAGAAGTTTACAGATGAGAAGAATGAAGAACTCAGTTATGGCTATTCGAGATGAGCAGGGTCAGTGGCAAGATACTCAAGTTGGAGTCCAAAAAGCTTTCCTTGATTATTATCAGCATTTATTGGGAGACAAGATTCATAGCAGAAGAATGGTGAAAAGTTGTGTCATGAATGAAGGGCCAGTCCTTTCCTCATCTAATATCCAGACCCTCTTGCAACCGTTTGAGAAAAATGAAGTAAAGGATGCCATATTTGATATATCTGGAGACAAAGCCCCATGTACAGATGGTTTCAGTGTAGTTCTTCTTTCAGCACCATTGGGATCTAATTGGTGAAGAGGTCAATGAAGTGGTTTTGTCTTTCCTTGAGACTGGTAATCTGTTGAAGGAGATTAATGCAACAACGATAACTCTAATTCCTAAAGTCACTTGTCCTGAAAGTGTTAGTGATTTTAGGCCTATTTCCTGCTGCAATGTGCTTTATAAAGCGGCTGCTAAGCTTATCTGTAACAGATTGAGAAGAGTATTGCTAGATCTGATTGTGGGTAATCAAGGAGGATTCATTCAAGGTAGATATATTGGGCATGATGTAATGGTTCGCCAAGATTTAATCAGACACTATGGGCGGAAAGGAGGTAAACCGAATTGCATTATGAAAATTGACCTTAGGAAAGCTTATGATACTTTGGATTGGGAGTTTCTTGAGGAAATGCTTGAGGCCTTTAGGTTCCCTCATCACTTTATTCATTTGATGATCATGGAGTGTGTGAGAACTCCTAGATTTTCGCTTATGCTAAATGGGTCATTGCATGGTTTTTTCAATGCCAATCAAGGGCTGAGGCAAGGGGATCTGATGTCTCCTTTGTTGTTTGCTTTAGGAATGGAGTACTTATCTAGAATCCTGAAAAATATTGCGAGGGGCAAGGACTTTCTTTTTCATGAGAGATGTGCGAAATTACAACTCACTCATTTGTGTTTTGCTGATGATGTGGTTTTCTTTACTCATGGTGATTTTAAATCAGTATACCGAATGTTACAAGGCTTTGAGTTATTCTCTCAATCATCAGGGTTACAGGCTAACTATAATAAATCAGAATTCATTAGCAGTGGTATCTCAGAAGTGGAGGTACAAAGAGTTCTCTCGGTTTATAAACTGAAAAGAGGTACCTTACCATTTCGGTATCTTGGCATTCCTATTAGTGCTAAGAGATTTTCATCTTGTGATTGTGAAGGTTTAGTTGACAAAATGGTGGCTAGAATTAGAAGCTGGAGTTGGAAGCATTTATCCTTCGATGGGAGACTTACTCTCATCAATTCTGTTTTAGTATCTTTGCACTCGTATTGGGCTCATATTGTAGTTCTTCCTAAAAAAATTGTTCGCAGAATTAATGAGATTTGTAGAGCTTTTTTATGGAAAGGAGTGGCTGATTATGGAGGTCCGGGGAGTGTGGCCTGGGAAGATGTGTGCAAAAGCAAGAAAAAATGAGGTTTGGGTATTAGAAATATTGAAATGTGGAATCTTGCGGTGTTGGGAAAATATGTTTGGGCTATAACAATAAATAAGGAGAACATTTGGGTTAAATGGATTCATTCAGTGTATCTTAGGGGAGATCATTGGTGGGAGTATGAATCTCCTATGCAATCCAGCTGGTACTAGAAGAAAGTAGTAGCAGTGAATAATAGATTGAAAAATTATTACTCTTATCAATCTTTTGTCTCTAAAAGGTATAACATTCAAGAAGTTTATGGGAAATTTATGGGAGTGACAGAGAGTGAGAACTTAATTTGGACCAGATTTATTTGGAGTGTTTGTATAGCGCCCAAGCATGCCTTTATTACTTGGTTAGCTAACCTGAACAGATTGAAAACAAGGGCTAGACTTCATCACATTGGAATAGCTAGAGAACCAACATGTATGATATGTGGTGATGCTAAGGAAGATAATGTGTATTTATTTTTTTCTTGTTGTTATAGCAGGAAGTGTATCACTGATGTGAAGCGATGGTTGGGTTGGTATTCGAACTCACAGAGTTTACAAGGTCTTTTGAGATGGCTAGCCAGAGGGAAGGGTCACTCCCGCTTCAAGAGAGGGATTTACGCAACTAGTTTAGCTGCAACTACATATTATTTGTGTAGAGTGCGCAACACTGCATTGAGGGAGGATCAAATTCTTAGTATTGACTATACAGTTAGAAATATCAATTGGGACATTAAAGCAAGAGGGACCAATTTTTTACAGCATAGTCCCTGAGATAGATAGACATTGGTTTGGGGAATTAATTGTATAGATATTGTTTTGTTCAAATTTGCTCTGGTTTCCCTTTTGGGTTACTGTAGGTTGTATTTGGAGTTTTGATTAATGAATTTGATTGCTTACAAAAAAAAAAGTAAGTTCTGTGTAATTTCGTAACACATATACATTCTATTCAATCGAGACCTATACCCCCAACCAAATCGAACCTTAATTTCCTATGTGGTCCTCCACAAATTATGCAAATAATATAAGTTTATTGTTCTTTTTTTTTTTTTATCAATATAGATATTCTTAAAACCTATATAGAAACTTCATCAAAGTCCAATAGGCACCAGCAATATAAGTTTATTATTTGCTACTTATTTTGTATATATCTAGTTATATGTTTTTTTTTAAATATATATAGTTATATCTTTTGTAGAGTAGCTGAGTGGCTAATTAAAATATATCACAGAAATAATAAATACTGTCCTTTAATTCTGGCTAGAAATTCCCAAATATGTCCAATTCCATATCACTACAATTAACGAAATGCAAAGTTATGAAAAGAATTTGTATTTATAACTTTATTACTATAATTATTGCTATCTTAATTTCCCAAAAGAGAGAATACCGAAATTCTGGTAGGTAACTTATAATTTAGACGTAAAATAATAATACACGTATATATTTGAGGAATTTTTTAGACTAAAATTATAATTGGACTGTTTAGCTTAATAGTATTATTTGTGGAAATAGACTATTTTAGAATTTATTTTGCACTTTAGTCTTTGGTAATTTTTCACAAAATGTTCTTTAGGATATCTAGAAATCCTAATAGTAGTATGGAACATTATTTTGTAAAATATTATCAAAAACTAAACCAAATTATGTTCTCCCATACTACGTGTGCATGGAAGGACGAAGACATTTTAGCCATTGTGAGAGCTCACGCCCCAGCTCAAAATAAAATTATTTGAAATTTTAATTAAATATTATAACATAATTAAAGAAAATAACATAAAAACCCTCACTAATATTCTAAATCTATCAAAAGCCCCACCTCTTGTCAAAATCTGTCACTGCGTGCATGCATGGCATGCTATGATTGGAAGAGTAGATGACAATCACTATCGATTTTATTATAAGAGATTCAAGCACTCAAACCCATTCATGCCAAGTAAAATACATAATATTATGACTATGATAAAATCACACCTTTATTTTGAGTGGAACATTGCTGAAGTGGTCTCAATTAACATGTAGTAGTACTAAAACATGTTAATTCTTATTAAAGATGTCTAAAGTAGACATTCTTCAGTGTTGCAGAGACTGTAAAAAGCAACACAAAAAGTCCAACAACAGTGGAACTACCAGTCCAAAGATCCTTAAAGTAAACCTTTTTCAGAGTTGCTCTGGTAACATTCCAACGATTCTCATAAAACGTATTGAGTTCATTGTAATAAGTGGCATAGTAAGACTTCTCCCGGGGAATCTGATTGCAAAGACCGTTGATCAACTTGGCTGCTTCCTTGTTACTCCCAAGCAAGTTAGTCAAAATCTTCCTGTCCACAAGAAACTCAACATCTTCACCAGTGTTTATGAGCTGATCCATGAGAGCCACATAGCCACATATGTAGTCCTCATCAGGGTACAGACACTGCTCCAAGGCCATCACATTTCTCAGCAGACTCTCTGTGTCATTCTCTAACTTCAGCTCGGGAAGCTTCAGCCGCATACCCTTTATGATTGGTATGAACTTGAGAATAATCTTCTTCTTAGAGATCTTCACATCAGTTAAGCATGTTCCTTTGCGCGCAGGCTCAAAAGTCACACCGGCTCTATCAAGCTTTGTGGCCGAGTAGAGGTACTTCCTATCTGCTATGTTGTCTTGATGTGGATTCTTCTTCGATATAAACTCCCTTGGCAGCCAAAACTTTCGAAGCAAATCTGTGAAGTGTTTGATATCTCTGATGTCCTGAACTTTTACCCTTCTGCAGGTTTCAGTCAAGTAATGTTCCTCAAAGAAAAAACGAGTTAGTAATAGAAGAGGATCATTACCACCATCTTCTTGATTATCAGCTGCTATCTGGTCTGGCTTTGATGATGATTTTTCAACTTGGCAGCAAGTTAAAGAGGTGTTAAGACAGAAACAACCGCATGATTTACGAGGATCAGTAGCAGTAGTATATTTTGGCTTGGGAATAACAACAGGAGGGAGATAGTTTTTGACAAGTTTATAGATTTTCTTAACAATAAAAAAAGGAAGTTGATTCTCAAGTAAAATCAAGTCAAGCTTTATAGCTTTCCTCAACCATGGAGTTCTCAAGATACAATCCCTCCTAACACCTTCTTCCCCATAATTAATGCTCCTCAAAAAAAGCTCAAGTATGAAGCAAGCATCTTTCAGAATCATTTTTACGAACAGTTCGCCATCATTCTCTAACTCAGCTGGGATATTTCCTTCATAACTTTTACGAAGCCTTTTGTAGTAACCATGAATGAAATCTACCCAATCAGATTCTTTCTTGGAGTTTTCAAAGTTCTCAAAGCGTTTAAGAAAACTTTTTTGATATTTGGATTTGAGGCTCTCCATTTCACTAAGCTTCTCACTGCCATGGTGATAAGGACCAATGGACACAAGTTGGGGAGTGTAAGCTGATTTGTTTACGTCACGAAGCTTTCTGGGGATTTTGTAAATGATAAGATCAGAACACTCAGATTCCCAGCTTTCCCATATATCTACTATGATATGACCAGGCTGAGTCTCCTCTCCATTATTTGTATTTTCAGCCATAATATCTGTTAATAAATATTATAAACATAATTAACAAATATTTTAGTGACAATTTATACATAAAAACCAACAACAAAAGAATTATTTGCTTGATATTTTTTATTAATTTTTTAAATTGATTTAATGACTAAAATTCAGGGAAAATATAAAAAACCAAATTTTAATTTTTAGAAGAAAAAAAATAAGAATGAAAGAAGATGAAAAGTCATATATATTTATATATATATAGACACTCTTAATGGTTACTATCAATGGATGATTACTTTAATATTAACCATTAGATTAAGATCAATAATCAATATTTATAGTTATTAATTAATATTTCTAAAAATAGATTTTGATTTTTTTTAATTTTTTAAAAGACTACCTAATTACATGACGGTCGTATAAATAATTTTAAAAAAACTTATTTAACCATTATATATAAAAATTCGAAAATAATGTAGAAAAAAATATTTATCATTTGGTGTTTTGTTATACTGAGTTACTATTTTGTTACATTATTATAATTATTAGTACTCATTTATAGGCAGTAACCATTGAAAAATCTTCCGTATATATATATTTATAACAGAGCTGCAATACAAATTTATTGAATGAAAAATAAAACCTAAACAAAAATTAAAATTAAAATAAAAGAATATCACCATAACCTCCTTTTCCTGGCTCATTGTTCAGACTTCACAATAATATATATATATATATACACTAATTAATTTCATAAATTAATCTCTCGTGACTATAAATATACACCAACATAGCATGTTCATATATATATATATATAAATAAAAATAAACATATACATATAAATATAAATTATTAGTATAGTGAATAAGTATTAAAAGAAAAGGAAGAATTAACCTGCTCAAAGTTGAGAAACTAGACACCGTTGGCTTGGCTATATAATAATAGGATCATACAAAATAAATAATAATACTGCTTTTGAGCAGGGTGTGCCTCTTATATTTATATATATTTATACACAACAATATATATATATATATATGCATAATACTTAACAGGCTAGCTGTCTCTAGATTGATCTCTCACTCTCACTTTATATAGCAATAAATAAAGATATTAATGCTATTAAATACGCCAACTAATTTTTGTAAATTATATTAATTTGCCGTTCTTGACATTGACTTAAAAGACAAATATGTTTTTTTTTTTGTTGGGTAACAAAATATATATTGGACAATTTTTTTTGATAGGGTTTCATTTTAAGTTTTATTAGTGAGATTCTCGGTGTTTTTTGACCTGTGAACAGTTTTTGGCGCGATTTTTTTTTATGATCATGTATATTGTAGCTATTTAGAACATCCTGCAAATTTTCAGAAAATTTCGAATAGTTTACAGTACCGAAAACTAGGTTCAAACATGTTGATTTCCACGTGCATAAAAAAAATTAATCACGCATACAACAACATGTTTGAACTTAGTTTTCGGTACTATAAACTATTCGGAATTTTATGAAAATTTGCAGGATGTTCTAAATAGCTACAATATACATGGTCATAAAAAAAACTGCACCGAAAATTGTTTACGGGTCGAGAACACTGAGAGCCCAACCAGTAGAGCTTAAAGTGAAGCCGCTATAGGAAAATTCTCATATATATATATATATAAAGTGTTTTTCTAAAAAAGGGGCATCACAAAGAGGTGCACCTGATTGAGCCTGTGATTAGTTTTTTTGTCTGATTTTTTTTTATGACTATGTATATTGTAGCTATTTAGAGTTTTCTGTAAATTTTTGAAAAGTTAAGAATTTGATGCGTGACTCTTTTTTATGCGCGTGGAAAATAGTTTGCTTGAATCTTATTTTTTACATTGTAAATTATTTATAGGATGTTCTAAATAACTATAATTTACACGGTCATAAAAAATCACGTCGAAAACTGTTCATGAATTGGAATCACAAAAGAAGTGCAATGATGCAACTCTTTTTTAGAGGTGCGCCATAAAAGTATCCATATATATAGGATTTTTCTTTGGTGGGGCTAAGAAAAGGGCATACCAGTATCGTGAACAATTTTGAACATAATTTATTTTATGATCATGTTTATTCTAGTTATTTAGAATATCTTGTAAATTTTAGAGAAATTTTGAATAATTTACAGTGCCGAAAACAAGGTTCACAGATTATTACACGTATGACTAATTTTTTCATGCGTATGAAAAATAACATATTTATACTTCATTTTTTATATTGTAAATTATTCAAAAAAATTTAAAATTTTATAAAATACTCTAAATAACTACAATATACACCATTATAAAAAAAAAATCTCATTCTTAAAACTATTTAAGAGCTAGAAACAAAAAAAAAAAAAATGCGTACTATATAATATCATTAGTCATTTCCGTATATTAATATGCATGTGTGGACCTTGCAGTAATAAAAGGTGAAAACCATTCTTGTTTCCCACTATTAACTATTTTATAATGACTCTTTGGTATAAATATATATATATATATATATATATATAAAACTCAGCTGCCATATAATACATAGAATAATATACATAGGTGAAAATAGATTGTTTTTCGATAATATTTTACAAAACTAATAAATTTTCTTTCATAATGTTTTGAAAAATTATTAGCTTTTGACAATTTTTGACTTGGTGTTACCAACATATCTGGTAGATTATTTTACAAAAATATTATTGAAAATAAATTATTATACAAAATAGCAAATATATATTTTACTACACAATCGGAAATCTCATGCATGTCTCAACAAATGAATTGTGATATATGAGAGTACCTTAGTTTAACTATGAGAGATCGATAATAAATAATTAAAATTATTAGTTGGGGATTATTTTATGTTGGGGGCTTCAAAAAGAGTTCTATTGGTAGGACGTTTTTGTATTTTTGACTCGTAAATAATTTTTGACGCGATTTTTTTTATAATCGTGTGTATTGTAGTTATTTAAAGCATCCTGTAAATTTTCAGAAAATTCTGAATAATTTACAGTGCCGAAAACTAGATTTAAACATGCTATTTTTAATGCGCATAAAAAAATTACTCGCGCGTGCAATAACCTATTTTTAAACTAGTTTTCGGCACTATAAATTAGTCAGAATTTTCTGAAAATTTACAGAATGCTCTAAATAACTACAATATATACGATCACAAAAAAAAATTGCGCCAAAAATCATTCATGAATTAAAAATACAAAAAAACTCACTAATAGAGCTTTTTTTGAAACCCCTACTAAAGAAATTTCCATTAGGTGGATAGCAGTTAAAAGTTATCATATTATAAGCCACTAATCAACTTCAAAATTAAATTGCGCTATTATTTCATGTCAGAAATTAACATGTGCTGCGCTAGCATTATATTACGTAATCGTAATGATGTCATCTTATTTATATTATATAGCTATCAACATTAATTTGTGATAGCTACCTATTATCAAAATTTTTGGATAATTTGTAGGATAGCAAACAAGTTATTCTTCACATGCATAAAAAGAAATAGTTACATAGGCAACAAATTATATAAATTTTATTTTTCAATATTATAAATTATTCAAAATTTGTAAAATAGTCTAAATAATTTAGAGAATTGTTAAGGAGCACTACTGGTGTTCTACACCACAAGAAAGTGACATACTGTTATTAGTGCAATTCAATATCAAGTCCTACTTATTTAAATTTAATAACTATTATGATATATCGCTAACTAATCATAGGATGTCATTTCATATGGTGTTGGATACGTTAAGATGTCAAATAGCAAGACTCAATAATTAAAATATACACAATTATAAAAAAATAAAAAAAATTACACCGAAAATTATGTAGCACCAAAAACACAAGGACCGAGGGGATGCACGGTGCACTCCTTTTTGGGGGTGCACCATAGAACTTCCCCTCCTTATTAGCTTTATGTAAATTATTTTTAAAATTTCAATTGCTTAACTATATCACTTGCATAAATTGAACAAATGTTGTCTTATAATTCTAACCAAACAAGTTCTGTGTAATTTCGTTAAGAGCACACACAACCATGTAAAATCTTGACAAAATATCTAACATGAAGTAGTTCCAATCTTAAAATATGAACAACGTTTTTTTTTTAAGTGAGAATACATATACATTCGAAAAAAAATCTGTTGTACTCAATTTCATGTCTCTTCTATATCCCACCAATTATTTTAAGACACTTTATTAATTTATTTAACATATATTTAAATTCATTTACAATTTTCTATCTTCCCAACTATACTAACACTATAAATAAATAAAGTGTCTTACAATAATTAGCGGGACATACAGAGGTCAGAAAATTAGGGACATATACATTCTATTTGATCGAGACCTATACCAACCAATCTGACCTTAATTTCCTATGTGGTCCTCCAAAAGTTGTGCAAATAATATAAGTTTATTGTTTTTTTTAATCAAAATAGGCATTCTTCATTTCTTAAAATATGTATGACAAACTCATTACAAGCTCATACAGAGCAATATTAATAATTGTTACAATTTTCAACTAAATCCAATAAGTGCCAGCAATATAAATTTAATGTTATTGGCTAATTTTGTATATATCTAGTTATATGTATTTTATTTTTTAGAATATCTAGTTATATATTTGTAGACTAGCTATTAATATAAAATTGGATTTGAAGTGGTTAATTAAGAATATATCACAGAAATAATAACTAGTGTCACTTCAATTAACGACAGACAAAGTTATGAAAATATTTTGTATTTATAGCTTTATTACTATATAATTGCTTTCTTTTCGAAGAGAGAACAATGAAATTCTACTTGGTAATTAACTTATAATTTAGACGTAATTGTTGATTATTTTCTAGACAACCCTGCAACATAAAATAATAATACACATATTTGAGAGTTTTTTTAGACTAAAACTATAATTGCACTGTTTAAATTAATAGTATTATTTGTAGAAATAGACTATTTTAGAGTTTATTTTGCACTTTAGTCTTATTTCGGTAATTCTTTATAAAATGTTCTTTCTTTAGAGTTCTGGATAGGATGTTCAGTAATTCCGACAAAATATCTAGAAATAGGGGTGTGCACGGTGTGGTTTGGACGGTTTGAACACTTTTTAATACACCGCGCCACAAGTGCGGTGTAGTAGCTAGAACACACCGTACGGTATGATTTCGTTGCACCAAACCGACAAAACCAAACCATTTTTTGCGGTGTGGTTTTCCACGGTGTAAGTGTGTTAAAAAATATGTGTGAGATAGAGATGATGATAGGGAGGAGGCGCAAATGAGATGAGAGAAGAAAGAGTTGTTGTCATGTATGATGTGTTAGAGAATAAGGTTATACCCTAATTTAAGTGGACTCCTAATTTTCAGATTGAGTTACTAAAAAATGGTAAATATGTAAACTTTAATTTTTTTTAGCATATTTGTAAGTATACGGTGCGGTGTGGTGCAAACCAAAATTTCACACTGCCAAACCGCGCACCGCACCGTACCGCACCGCGCGGTTTAGCTAAGATACAAACCATACCGAGCCATTCCACTTTTGACACCGCGGTTTGTGGTGTAATGTGGTGCGGTGCGGTCGGTCGCCGCGGTTTGGCAGTTTAGATGTTCACCCCTATCTAGAAATCCCAATAGAAGTATCGAACATTATTTTGTAAAAGTAGATGACAATAATCACTAAAAAACAATTCTAATGGAGATAAATCAGAATTAGACAACTACTAATGAAAAATAGTATTGAGGGAAATTATATATTAATTATTATATATCTCTTACATAAAATAAGTGTGTAGATAATGTAAATTCTTTGTTTTAACGGTTTTTTTATTTTTTTAATATTAACTTTAATAGAATATTCTTATATTTAACCGAATATTCTTATATTTAACGGTAATTTGTAAACACTTAAACATAATAAAATAAAATAAATAATTAAAAAAATAGGATATTTTTTAGATATTTTACACTAATAATTATTTATAAATAGTAAATAATTAAACAAATTAAAATAGTATATTTTCTAGATATTTTACAATGATAATTATTTTAAAATAATAAATAATGAAACAAATTAAAATATGATATTTTTGAGATATTTTACAATGATAATTATTTTAAAATAATAAAATCATACATTTTATAACTTAAATAAAATTTAATTAAATTTAAACTCACTTAATAGAATAATATCATATTAAACATATAATATAATCTACTATGAATTAGCAACAAATTATTTTTTTTAAAACTAGCAATAAACTTAAATTTAAATCTACGTATAATATTTAATATTACATTAAACATATAATATATAATTTCTTGTTGTCACTCCCAAATTCAAAAACTAGAACAAACATAAACTTAAACATAATAAATAAATTATTTAATTAAAATATGATATTTATTTCAAAATTTATATGACATTAATATAAATTTAATAAAAATAATTAATAAATTCTATAAATAAAACTAAGCCAAGACGTTGTTTATATCTACTATATATAAATGAACCAATAATTGAAGTATGTATAAATATATTAATTATAGACGCACAAATTAAGATGGGAAAGTCATATATCTGCCACGAAATAGGGGAATATCTCTCTCAAAAACATTATTCCAAAATATCAATAATCAATAATATCACTACATTTTCACTCATAAGCTTATAACCTATTCTAACAAACATGACATCATAATTAACATAACTTAAAAAAGACAAAAAAATAAACTAATAAAATTGACTATTATGGAATAAAGACCTCATACACTTCTAGATTATTTTCACTACATCACATATATTAACCATTACACACATATATATTAGACTATCCCCAATTGAAAGTTACCATTTTCACATATAAAATTACATTACTTCAAGATCTTGAATCATAAGGTACTTCAAGAAAGTATAAATGGGAATTGAACATTTCCAACATTCAAGGCCATTTCATGCTAACAACTACATTCATTTCATTTTATTGCAAAGTACCTATTAATATTATACAAATAATTAAAAGTCACACCCTTATTTTGAGTGGATCATTGCAGAAGTGATCTCTAACAATCATATGCCAAAGTAGTATTAACATATATGCTGTTATTAGAGATGTCTAAAGTAGACATTCTTAAGTGTAGCAGAGACTGTAAAAAGCAGCACAAAAAGTCCAACAACGGTAGAACTACCAGTCCAAAGATCCTTAAAGTAAACCTTTTTCAGAGTTGCTCTGGTAACATTCCAACGATTCTCATAAAACGTATTGAGTTCATTGTAAAATCTAGCATAGTAAGACTTCTCCCGGGGAATTTGATTGCAAAGACCGTTGATCAACTTGGCTGCTTCCTTGTGACTCCCAAGCAAGTTGGTCAGAATCTTCTTGTCCACAAGAAACTCAACATCTTCACCAGTGTTTATGAGCTGATCCATTAGAGCCACATAGCCACATATGTAGTCCTCATCAAGGTAAAGACACTGCTCCAAGGCCATCACATTTCTCAGCAGACTCTCTGTGTCATTCTCTAACTTCAGCTCGGGAAGCTTCAGCCGCATACCCTTTATGAATGGTGTGAACTTGAGAATAATCTTCTTCTTAGAGATCTTCACATCAGTTAAGCATGTTCCTTTGCGCGCAGGCTCGAAGGTCACACCAGCTGTGTCAAGCTTTGTGGCCGAGTAGAGGTACTTCCTATCTGCTATGTTGTCTTGATGTGGATTCTTCTTTGATATAAACTCCCTTGGCAGCCAAAGGGAGATGATGAGGATGCCATGGGTTGCTTAGCTTGAGTAATGGACAGAAGTAATAATGATTTGGTTTTCAAAAGCTTGAGATTGATTGTGTTTTAGTGTGTATGTGATGAATTTTATTTATAGAAAAATGCGTTGAACTGTTGGTTCATTGGATCCTTGAATTTGTTTGTTTTCAAGATAGATATCACAGATTTTATTTTGTTTAATGTGTTACACTATCCTCTCTGATGATGAAAGTCAAACTTATTAAATGTTGTCGACAAAGAAATCACTTCTATTGATTTTGCGATCCTGATTTGAACATGGAAACAATTTGTAAATTGTTGAATGAATCGAGGTGATAAATGTTATTTACTGAATTACTCTGTAGTGTGAATTACTTTCGGCGATTAAATTATAGTATATTAGCTGCTTTATCCCGAAAGTAAGTTAACGTATTACTTGCGTGAAGTGATGACTGAGTATTATTGGTATAGGTGTTGAAATGAGACATGTCTAACTTATTAGACATGTGAGAATTATTCGTTTTAGTAGATGAAGTGGTGGATTGGTCAGTCAAGACTTATCCCATGTTTTATTCAATGAAGGGATACTAAGCTAAGTGTGTGAATTTCCGAGTGGCCACAGTTATTTGCATTCTAGCATAGTATCAATATGCCCTTTATTATTTTATACATTTGGAAACAATTTTGATTTTTAAATGTTTTCTTAGAGAAAGAATGAGAGTCAGGCTTTTCTGAACTGGTACCTAATGAATGGCCTATCTCGCTATTTCTCATTCAGGGCAAGAAGTCGGTTTTGACAACGAAAGGGTTTCGCTGAGACTTGGTTTTAAAGAATAATCTTCATCGGCTATATAATTGTTTTCTAGTTATCCAATTTTTTTTTATGCCGAAAAACTTTTTATTGAACAAACTTGTTGCTCAATTTAGCATCTATCATCAAGGTATAACCAGTCAATTGCATCTGCTTAAAAAAAAAAAAAAAAAAAAACTTTGACTGTAAGACATGAAGATCAAGGATGTTTTCATGATGATGGTCATTTTCTCTTCTTACGTTATGTGGTTTGTGTTCAAAAGTATGGATGATGAGGATTCGTTTGTATTTTCGTATACATTCATTGTAATTTATACTATTGTTATAGCTTATTTCCTTTCTTTCTATATTGTAGTCCTCATGTGAGGTGTTTACACATCCTCGCCTTTTTATATATGATAAGGATTACAAGTCAGGAATAAGTTTTGTTTTTCGGGGTGAAAGTAAGTGTTGTGTATAAAATCTTATGCTGTGTAATGTTGTTCTGTTTATTTGTAATTGTAGTTCTTGTCTTCGATTATCTAATTTATTTTGAAATTTCGAGGACGAAATTATTTTAACGGGGGAAGGATTGTAATATCCAACATTTTCATTATACATTTTTTTATTATAAATCAGAGTTTTAATACATAAAATGTACAAGTTTACAAATTTAAGAAATAGTAATGGAAAAATAGTGTTTAAAATATGATTTTATGTTTTTAATGAGATTAAAGAGAGAGAAACTTGAGTAGTCAAGTATTGGACCCAAATGTCATATAATTTTAATTGGGGATTTTTATAAAATTAAGAAAGTTTTGCTAAAGGGCTTATTTGAAAAGAATTTTAGTATTTTGGGTCCAAGTGTAATTTTTAAAAATAAATTTTAAAAAAAAAAAAAAAAAAAAAAAGGCTTCAGCCTTTCTTTTTACCCGAGCCCCTCTCTCTTTCTCCTCAGAAACTCTCTCTCTCTCTGCGTGTTACTGTTGCCAACGACGCAGGAGTACTTTCTGGCCACCACTTTTAGCCACGCGCCGGACCGTTGGATTCAGAGGCCTCCGAACTATCGACCCACGCGGGAATCTAGAGCTCACTCGCCGATTAAACGCCTCAACCACTCGATTTAAGTTCGACCACCCCGTGACTTCAAAGTTGCGATTCGGCCACCTCGGGCATCCGTTTGCCAATCTGTCACCACCATCGTGCTCCTCGTGTTGTGGCTTCAAAACCCAATAACTTGTTCCTACATCTATCATAGTTGGGTGGTGGGCCCACCATGAGCCACCACGATCCACCGTAGACTGACGGTCGAAACTTAGTGTTTGAGGTTCCGAAGTACGTTTTGAGTCTCAGAAAATCATCGTTTGACTTGTTGTGGAACCCGATCATTTTGGTATAATTTCTTTAACCTATATATTGTGATTTAATTGTGATTGATTAGAGTAATTGTTATTATGTGTATTTATAGTATATAATTATATATTATTGATATATGGAATATTTTCTGTAATTTACTGGCTGTCTAGGATTATATATATTTTGATACAGATTTTGATTTTGGAATTGTCCACTTTATAGCCGTTGTGCTGTCCAATTTTCTAGAAAATATTAGATATTAAATCAAGTATAAAAATACATATTTAATTGATTTTATATTAGTTTGGAAATTATTATGATTAAGTAATTTTAATTATTATTGTTATTATTTTGTTAAGTAAATCAAGAATACAGATTCATATATATATATAAAAAGTATGATTTATAGTAAACCTATTATCTAACCATTATTATTGTATATTAATATTTTATTAATATTTGAATATTAAAATAATATCAAATATTAGTTTCTTACAGTTATTGATATTTGTAAGACCAGTGAATTTTGGAGAAAGTATATTTATTATATCACTGGAATTGATATTATGACTTATTAATAATAATATAAATATTTATATTTATATTATTATCATTATATTGATTATTACAACTTTATGTTAAAAATATGATTTCTTTTATAAAAGGACTATTTGAATATATACATCCATATACGTATTGCTATTGAAGTATTTTGTTATTAATATCGAAATAAGTTTAATTATAGACGATAATTATTATTTTTGTTGGGATTATTATTATTATTATCATAAGAGTACATTATCTTATGAGCAAGGTTTAAAGCATGGTTTTATATGAAGAGTTATTTGCATTACGTTGATAATAATTATTATTATCATTTATATAGTTTCTGGTATTATTAATATACACTATCAATAGTGTATATTTATGATTTTGATAGAATTTAATAAATGATGTGCCTTGAATAGGATTTGTATGGATTTAATTGATTGACTCTTGGTGAGGAATTTTAAAATAAGCTAAGGACCTAAGGTAAGTAAATCTCACATTTTGTGCTTAAGTGTAAGATGCATGACTACATTGATTGTGTACATCTGATGAGTTAAGTATGGTATGATGATGATGCATATGATAAGTATGTGAAAAATGGTTATATGAACACCATAAGGGTGTTGTGTGATATGAAATTGATGAATTCTGTGATATGTGAAAGATGTCTTACTTGGTTAAGAATGATATGAATTATGTGCAAGTATGTGTTCTTATGTTGATGGATATGTGGATTACTCTATGTTCATGATTTGTTATATGTTATGATATATGAAGCGTTTAAGTTTTTAGGCTGGAAACCTTAGACCTGAGCCATAGCTCTACGTTAAGGTATAACAACGCCACCAACCCAAAGCTTCATGTATTATGACTAAAGATGTTTTGAGTCATATGAGATGTGATACAATGCCTTGATTGAATACCATCAACACGAATCATGAACATGAACATTGGCATTTCAGCATCAGCATGTATGCATGACATGTATAGTTATGTGATATAAGACCATGCATATGAATATGAGAAAAGTTATGAAATGCCTTGAAAAGTCTTATGTAAAGTTAAACATTTTAATGACACAAGGCTTAAGCAAAGTGATAATAAGATGTTTAAAAAGGGTGCCACTGTTTTGATGAAGCAATCAAGTAAGTTCAGTAAAGAAGACGGAAGTCTATAAGACTTATAGTGGCTGCCCACTAGTGTGGGCTAGGTCAGAGTTGACCATTCAGATATGTTTGCCATGTTTCCGTCTTTCTCCTCCATATGTGTAATAAGTATGGCAGCTATGGCAACGATGAAATGAGTGTTATGATGAGCCTAGCTGAGATGATGGCTAGCCGGAGGAGAACCCATGGGATTCTATATGATATGTGTAACAAGCCCTGCAGGCATTGGCTGAATCAAACAGTGTGCACAAGTGATATTGGGCCCATAAAAATGTGAAACTAAAAGAAAGAGCATAAAAGTAAATTTTGAAAGTGCTTGAGCAATAAATGAAATGCATAAGTATATAAGTCAGCATATTAGTATATGTGTAGTACAAACTCACGACATTCATGTGTATGTGTATGCATGAGATTTGCTTACTGAGCGTTAGCTCATTATGTTATTTTCCAACATTTTTCCAGGTGTGGCTTTAGCTGTTGAGCAACTTGTGGAGCACGGACTCAGTAGCAATGCAATAATGGTTTAGAGTTTTCATATGGCTGCCTTAAATTTAAAGTATTCATACGTGCAATAATTTCTACTAATAAGTTTATATAAAAGTTTTAAATTTTTCTGTATTTCTTCGTATCATTTTATTTAATCATTTTAGTCAAGTGCCTAACATACTCGTAAACTCTAGAATTACGAGTATGTGGCGAACGTACCCTACCTTAGGGACGTTACATATATAACACTTTATAGTACTTAATTTTGCTATCTTTTTTTCTAAGTGAGAACGCATCGAAATTCTACTCGATCGAGACCTATAATTTCCTATGTGGTCCTCCAAAAGTTGTGCAATTAATATAAACTTATTGCTCTTGTTATCTACCTTAGTTTTATCTAGCTATGTCGTTTGTAGAATAGCTATTAATATATAATTGGAGTGGTTAAATAATTAATGGGTTTATACTTTTTTGGACTCTGTGTTTTTTCCTATTATCTGTTTGGACCCTGTGTTTTGAAAAATTGTTTTTTGGACCCTATGTTTTGTAAAATTGTTAAAATAGAACCCTAAACTCAATTTTGATGAGGAAAAAATTGAATATAACAATACAGTTTTTAAGCAGAATGATTTTATTTTTATTCTGAATTGTTAGTTTGGTAAATTATTTGTGATTTTAGTTGAGAAAATATTGACCAAAATCGGGTTTAGGGTTCTATTTTAACTATTTTACAAAACATAGGGTCCAAAAAGTAATTTATCAAAACACAGGGTCCAAACAGATAATAGAAAAAAATACAGAATCCAAAAATATATAAACCCTTAAATAAAATATATCAAAGAAATAATATGAATTAAGTCTCAAACGTGTCCAAATCCATGTCACTATAATTAATAACGATCATGATAAGACATCACTTAATTATTATTTATTTTAAAAAATAATAATGAAATGCCCACTTCCAAATGTGACCTTTAGGGACGATCGAGGCACATATATATATATATACTAGATACAAACAACGTGCAATATGCACGTTTGCTTAGTTTTATTTATAAAATTTATTAATTATTTTTATTAAATTTATATTAATGTCATATAAATTTCAAATAAATATCATATTTTAATTAAATAATTTATTTATTTTTGTTTAAGTTTATGTTTGTTCTAGTTTTTGAATTTGGGAGGGTCAATTATATATTATATGTTTAATGTAATATTAAATATTATACATGTATTTTAAATTTAAGTTTCTTGCTAGCTTTTAAAAAAATAATCAATTTGTTACTAATTAACAGTAGATTATATTATATATTTAATATAATATTATTCTAATAAGTAAGTTTAAGTTTAATTAAATTTTATTATTTTAAAATAATTATCATTGTAAAATATCTAAAAAAATATTATATTTTAATTAGTTTAATTATTTATTATTTTATAAAAAATTATCATAGTAAAATATCTCAAAAATATCTTTTTTTAATTATTTATTTTATTTTATTTAAGTTTAAGTATTTACAAATTACGATTAGATATAAGAATATTCTGTTAAATATAAGAATATTCCGTAAAAGTTACCATTAAAAAAATAAAAATCCGTTAAAATCAAGAATTTCCGTTATCTACACACTTATTATATAGAATAGATATACAAAAATATTAAAAGACTTTGTATTTATACAACTTTATCACTTTAATAATGACCAAAAGAGAGAACACATGGAAATTCTACTACGTCACTTTTAATTTAGAAGTAATTTTTGACCCTTCTCTAGATGACACTCCAATATAAAAATAATAATATAAGTATTTTTTGCAACATCTGCCACTTTTATTATTTAAATTAGAAAAATATGTATATATATATTATTAGACTAAAATTCTAATGGGAAATTTTAGACAGTATGTGTAATAACATACTTAATTTTTTTTTAAATGCCACCATAAAATAATCTCTCATATATATATCATTTTAAAATTTTGGACAAAAATACCCATATCAAGACCCCTCACCTTCTCTCTTCCCAGCCAAACCGAACTCTTTCCTCTTCCCAGCCAAACTCTCTCATTTCTATCTCATTATTTTCTCTCGGGTCACATTCTCACCATCTCAGGCGAAGCTCTCTCTCTCCCCACAGTCGCCGTCGCCACCGTCTTCTCCATCTCCGGCCACGGTAAGGTAAGACATTCGGTTTTCATGTGTTTTTTTTAAAAAAAAATTGAATCGTAATGTATAAATCGATGAAATGGGTTTGATTGTTAATCTTTATTTTGCAAAAAATGTAGCTTAAAATGGGTTTGATTCTATGTGCATTCTGCAAATTCTGCAAAAATTTTGTGGGTCGATGCTCCATCGATGACATACAGTGAGTAATCGATGCTCCATCGATGGTATATCGATGCCATGTCGATTCTTTCATAATCGATACTGAAGTATAATCGATGCCACATCGAGTCCATATCGATGCTGAACATATATGGCATCGATTCGACATCGATACACCATCGAAAATAACATCTCAATTGGATGTTCGCATCAGCATCGACATGGCATCGATGGAGCATCGATGTGGACTCGAAAGGCTGCATCGATGTACCATCGAAAGGCCATCGATGGTACATCGATGCTACATCGATTCTACATCGATGCTACATCGATGCCATGTCGATACTGATGCATAATCGATGGCAAACGATGGTTTATCGATGCCACATCGATGCCATATTGATGCTGAACATATATGGCATCGATTCCATGCTCCATCGATGCTATTTCGATGGTACATCGAGCCCATTTCGATGCTGAACAAAAGATTGAGTATTTTTTATAAATTCAACTAATTCTTTTTTTTTTTGGATATTTTGCAGATGCCACCCAAACGTATCCCACCACTTGAGATCCCTATGGAGGATCATTATGTCGGTCGTATGACCTATAGGGGTTCCGGGAGGTTAACAAAATTGAAGAAAAGATTTGAGGAGCATGGATTGTTGGGGAGGGTGAATGAGTCTGTTTTTGGACCATTCTTCACAGCCCCTCCCTTTTCGTTCTCTGGGGCATTGGTTCACACACTACTTTTGCGGAAGGTCAAGTCTCCGCGTGGCGATGAGGTGCACTTCTTGATGGGCCCAAACTTATGTAAGTTTGGGGTGCACGAGTTCGCCATTATCACCGGCCTGAGCTGCTCCTGTCCACCACTTGCCGTTGACATTGAACCTCACATTACTTCCTCCCGCCTAGTTGATACATATTTCAGTGTGGAACCCGAAAAAGACATTCGGTTTAGTATCTTGGAACGAGCTTTTAGTATGTGCGATGTACCTGATGATTTGTACAAGCTCGGTTTGGTTTACTTTGTGGAGGGAATACTATTGGGCGCTGAGAACGACAATGCTATTTGGCAAGATTCATTGTCGATGGTCGAGGATTTAGATTATTTTGAGAAGTATCCATGGGGATCCCTTTCATTCGATACAACTGTGAAACAATTCAATAGAGATATGAAAGCGATTGGTGGTACAATACCAGGTAAGAAGGCGAAGAAGATCATTGAGGCGGAGTCTTCTAAGGGTTTTAAGGTGGAGGCAAAGTACACTTGCAAGGGGTATCCACCAGCCTTGCAATATTGGGCGTACGAGACGATTCTTGATTTACAGAAGGAACACGCCAAGCCCTGTGGATTCAAGTTCCCTAGGATGCTACAGTGGGAGAGCATAGGCCAGCCGAAGCATTTGCATTTGAAGGATGTACTTGCGAGGAGACATGTAAGTTATAAAACATTTAAATAATTCAAGAAATTTTGAATTATACTAATCAACTTATGTCATTTCTAATTTGATTGTTGTGTTTCCATTACAGTTGTCATGCATTTCTATCCTAAGGCCTCGACCAAATGAGCGAGACTTCTTTGATGCCGTATATCAGAGGACAGAGGGGGATGCTCCTAGGTATGCGATGCTGCAGAATATGATCCAGCCTGCACCAGAGGATGGAAGACCTTACGATCCTGAGGCAGAGGCTGTTGCGGTGGCTGAGATAGCCGTTGAGGCTGGCATATTTGTGGAGGATGCCCCGACAGAGTCTGCTCCAGATACTAGTACAGAACCTACTTCTGCTCCTGCTCCTGCTCCTGGGGCTTATGAGGAGGTGTTGGGTGAGATAGCCAGACTATCAGGTGCAGTGGACGATGTTAAGGCCACTCTAGGTATCGTCCTTAAAAATCAAGAAGTCATATTAGAGAAGCTGGCAACACTAGGTAGTATACCTACTCCTGCACATACTCATGCACCCACTCCAACAGATGATGTAGAGTACGACATTCTCCCCTCATGTTACGAGCCTTCTGTTGGAGAAGCCACACCTTCTCAGCCAGTGCAGACGGTCTTAGGTACGACTAATCCATGAGTTTTTTTTTTGTTTTAAAAAGATTAGATACTAATTGCTCCGTTACAGGTAAGCGTACTAGACAGAGACCAGTAAGGTACGAGGACTATACTCCAGCAGCCAAGAAACCAAAGTTCAAGGACCCAGTTACGATCCTTCCTTTAAAGGTGTTGGATCAAGATATGTTGACAACTTTTAACCGATGGGTACTCGGTGAGATTGATAACATCAGACCGAGGAAGTTGGAATGTTGTGATGGGACCCCTGTTTGGTTCTTGAAGTTGAAGGTGGCAAAAGAATGGTTGGCAGAAACTGTAAGTCTCTTATGTTTGTTAGAACATTTATCTCATTTTAACAATCCACTCTTCCTTAACGTTACTCTATTTATTTGCAGCATCTCGACGCTGCGAATTATCTTATACGGAGACGTCTTTTTGAGTTGCCGAAGACGTACCCCGTGAAAGCCACCGTACTTGATTCATCATTTGCACAATATATTCCTGCCAGATACGAGGAATTCAAGAAAAATGGCAGGACTTACCAATGGGACTCGGACATTCTTGATTTCCTGAAAGGAGATGCCAAAAAGTACAAGAAGCCTTGGGGTGATTGCAACGAGGTCTACTTCCACTGGTGCATGGAAAATCGGCACTGGGTCCTTTGCGAAATAAATTTCGCTGATTGGATGATCACTGTATTTGACTCAGATCATTCTAACTTTAGCCATAATAAGTTGTCTGAGTTGATGGAGCCTTGGACTAGGATGCTTCCATCTTTACTCAACGCTTCTGGTATGTTTAAAGGACACCCCAAGTTAAAAATAGCTAGACCGAAGATCACCGTTCCAAACTTTGATTGGCGGCGCATGTCCACTGATATTGTCCCACAGTCTAGAACCAGGTAGACGTACTAAATTCAGATTTTCAATAATGTTCTCCTTTAATTTTCAATACACTCACAATAAAGATTTCTTGGTTTCAGCGGAGATTGCGGTGTATTCGCCATCAAACACTTGGAGTTCATTCTTGGAGACATTCCCTTATCATATGCCATCGAGGACAACATTCAGTACTTCTGGGATAAATTATGCATCGACATTTTTTATGAGAATGTGTACCCTTGATGTTAGAACATTTATTTTGATTTCGATGACACACAATAGTATATTTCTCCTTAGTATTGTATATAAAAAATGTCGTTTCGATTAACAAAGTCCATTAATACACAAATATAAAGAGTAACAAAGTCCATTAATACACAAATAAAAAGAGTAACAAAGTCCATCAATACACAAATAAAAAGAGTAACAAAGACCATTAGTACCCAAATAAAAAGTTTAACATTGATGCCATAAATTTCAAACACGAACTTTACAAGTTGCCCTATTATGGCCTAGACCTCCACAAGTGCTGCACTTGCGTGGAACAACCAATTTATCTCCATTGGAAGGATGGCGTTTCGTCTTAGGCCTACCTTGTTTCTTCTTTGGACGACCAACCGGGTTTTTCTGCGCAGGTGTTCTCACTGTTATTGTCATAATGTCATGTGGAACAATCCACTCTTCCTCGTTACCAGTAGGATATATAGATTCTGTGTAAGAGGACCTCCATGTCTCAATTTTATAGTAATCTGAACACAACGAATAAAAGTTCACCCCTCGCTTAAGGGATCCAGATAGTGCATGAGCACATGGGATACCAATAATCCGAAACACGCCGCATGTGCATGTCTTATTCAGGAGGTCGACTTCACCATTCAGCTCACCATCTAACACATGGAACTCATGCCTCCCTATTGCATAAGGAATCAAGAATCGAGCTTTCTCAGCCATATCCACCAAATTTTTCTCATAGGTCGGTGCAAGAGTGGTAGTTGTCTTCTCGCTAGTTTCTCTCCTATTACAGAACCAGGACTGTAGTGTGAAGCGAATAAATTCGACGAATGTAGTTATCGGAAAGCTCCTAGCGTCCCGGGTCTTATTGTTGAAACTTTCAGCGTAATTGCTTGTCATTATATTATACCTAGTATCCAGGAAAACTAAAATTTAATAGTAACATACATTTAGAAGATTTCAAAAATTAAAATACAATTGACAATGACATACCTATTTCCAGGAAAGTAAGCACGGGACCACTTATCAAAACCCATTCCTTCTAGGTATTGAGCAATGGCTGGGTCTTTTGATTTGATTTTTTCAAAGAAAGCGTGGAACTCGAATTTCCTAAAAGCATATGCCGCATTATACATCAACACATGACAATGATAAGTCTTGAATTTAGCAACCACATTCATACTAATGTGGTGGTAGCAAGCACCGTGATAGGCATCGGGGAAAATAGTTTCCAAGGCATGTGTAATACTTGCATGCCTGTCAGATACAAACGCCAGGTCCTCGACTTCCCCAATCGCTTCTTTTAGCTTTGACATGAAATACTTCCAAGAATCATGATTCTCACTATCCACAATACCAAATGCAACTGGATATAGATGGTTATTTGCATCCAGTGCGACTGCACATAACATCTGCCCACCGTATTTTGTCTTTAAAAAGGTACCGTCCACACATAACACAGAACGACATGTACGAAACCCTCTTCTACTAACTCCGAGTGAGAAAAAGCAATATTTGAATCGATCTTCCTTAGTGACAAAATCTGTCAACGTCCCGAGATTTTTCTGTTGAAGCATGAACAGGTACGATGGTAACTTCTGGTAGGATGCTTCCAGTGTCCCTCTGACATAAGAAAGAGCCTTCTCTCGGCATCTCCAAGCTTTTCCATATGAAAACTCAATGCCATAATCATTCTTAATGTCCTCTCTTATGTTGTTTGCCATGTACGCATTCGATCCAGTCTGATATTTTTTCTTTATGCAATGACCAATAACCCAAGGTGCAGCTTGGCGATGGCCTTTATGTCGGAGGTCAAGTGAGCAAGTGTGTTTGTTGGTGAAACGAGTTATCTCGAACATATCAGATTTAGGAATTCTCTTCCCCCTCAATCTCCACCCACAATCAGGATCCTTGCAAGTGATATACCAAACTTCAGTACCTGACTTCTTCACCACAAACTCGAAGTTCTGCTTCATTGCATACAAGTGTGCCTTCGTCTTCAACTCTAACTTGTTCTCAAAAACTTTCCCAACTTCTATTACTCCACAACTCACCCCAGATAACGTGGGGATAACATAAGAGGGGCATGGGATATCTTCAGCAGTATACGCTGGAGAACTCCATCTATTTCCATCATCTTGTGTAGTTGGACGACTGCTCTCTGATCCAGCAGTCCTTCGTCCTTGGCTTTCTTGACGACTTGGCAATGGTCGTACATTTAAATTATCTACTTGAACCACATGTAGCATCGACAACTGATCCTCTGAGTTATCATCAGAACTACTGCACCCCTCAACTCTTTCATCATCATCACCAAAAAGGGCAACTGGATCGTCATTGACATAAGGCTCATACTCATACCCATCATCATGCGGGAGATTTGTTGGGGGAAAAAAAGTTTCATTATGACTAGGACCTCCCATGCATACACTTGGCCCAGTAGCTGTTTGTGGAATAGCCGTGCATGATTGATTATGATTTTCCATATTAACACTCGCTCTAGGAGATGGATCAATAAGAGCAATGTTCTTTGCAATCGAACTAACGCATAAAGGAACCCGATGTTTTAAGGACTTTGAATTTTCAAGAATAAGAGCACTAACTCCTTCATCATCTGTGATTTCAATGGGATCTACACTAAAATCATTGCATGTAAACGGCACTTCCAACTTTAAGTCAAACAATGACCTATCCACTTTCAACTTTGAATACAACTTCTCCAATAATTCTATGTAACCAACATCAATTGGTACATGTATTATAGTGTTCGAACCAGCTTTGAGATTCCATTTTTCTCCTTTCTGTTCCCAAACACCGTTGTAAGAAACAATTATATTAACTCTGGAACCTGCAAATTTACAAAAAAAAAAAACATAAGAAAATTATAAAAATAAAGTGTAATCTATGAAGAATCGATGGTAAATCGATGCCTATGAAAATCTGTATTGTAGTTCAAAATCGATGCCACATCGATGACATTTCGATGCATCATCGATGCTAATGGTTGCCATTTCGATGCGATACCATTTCGATGCCACATCGATGCCTTACCGACGCTGAACCAAATAAACATATATGGCATCGATTCAACATCGATACCACCATCGATACATCATCGATACCAACATCGAAATTATATATTTGCCTCAGTATCGATATAATATCGATGGTGTATCGAAATGCCATCGATGCCATATATGTTTATTTGGTTCAGCGTCGATGTTACATCGATGCCACATCGATGCTACATCGACGCTGAACCAAATAAACATATATGGCATCGATGGCATTTCGATACACCATCGATATTACATCGATACTAACGTCGAAATTTGCCTCAGTATCGATATGGAATCGATGTAGAATCGATGCTGATGGTTGCCCTATGTATGCGATTCAATTTCGATGTAATATCGATGCCACATCGATTCCATATCGACGCTGAACCAAATCAACATATATGACATCGATGCAACATCGATACACCATCGATATTATATCGAAAATATCATCTAATTTAGATGTTCGCATTAGCATCGACATGGAATCGATGGGGAATCGATGGAGCATCGATGTACTATCGATTTTGGAAATCTCAGATCCGAAGAACAGTTCAAAAGTTGCAGAAAAAAATACAATCTCAACTGCGGAACAGTTCAAATCTAATATCTAACTATGGCATTTCATATTCATAAGTAAATTAATGAAATGATACTTACCCATGATTTTTTCTCTTAAAAATGCCAAGAAACTTCCAATCCGTTCTACCTTCGAGCTGTGAAAAAATGGCTGTAAATGAGGGATGAGAGAAAGAGATAGAGAGAGTGAAGTGTTAAATTTGAGTGAGGAGGGGAGGAGGGTATTTGTGTCCAAAATATAAGAGGGGGCATAATATAAGGAGAATTTTTATGTTATCATTTAAAAAAAATTAAATATATTATGATGCATAAAGAGTAAAATTTCCCATTCTAATTGGAGTCTTTAAAATATCCAATATACATACATAACTACGTCCATGCATGTGAAGCTATGATTGGAACATTTAAAAAAAATTGTGATGGAGATAAATCAAAATATTAGACAACGACAAATGAAAATTAAATATTATTGAGGTGACAATTATATTAACATATGGGAAATTTGAGTTTCTATGCTTAATGAGATATACTAAATCAAAAAAATGCTAGACACTTAAATCATTTCAAAACAATGCCAAATTTTTTGACAATACCCAAAATACCCCTCTCATAATTTTTCTCACCCCTTCCTCTTCCCTCTTCCCTCTCTCTCCCTCAACACATTCCTCTCAACTCCCTCTCTTGAAAAAAAATTCATGGGTAAGATAAAATATCATAGAAATCAATGTAATAGCAAGTATTCAACACTTAGGACACTAAAATACTACATTTCGAACAGATTTGGACATGATTTTTGGGTTTTTTTTGCAATTTTTTTCAGATCTGAAACTTTGAAATCTACAGAAAATCGACGTGGTTCGATGGTGGTTCGATGGTGCTCGATGCCAGCTCGATGGGGCCTTCAAAATCAAGATTTTCATGAAAAAATCGATGTTGCTCGATGGTGGTTCGATGGAGGTTCGATGGTGTTCGATGCGATTCTTGCAAGATACGTAATTTTTCACTCGGGTATCCGTTTGGGGTGATTTTTTTTTTGATTTTGGGTATTTTTTCAAGATCTACACGTTTGGGATGTGTATATACACATTTGGGAAATGTAAATCTTGAAAAAAATGACAAATGCAAAACATACCTCATGTTCAAGATATGTTTTGGTATGTTTTCAAGTTCTAAACTTTGAAAATGTGTATATGAACATATAAAACATGTAGATCTCAAAAAAATACCAAAAAAAAAAAAAAAATCATCCCAAACGGACACCCGAGTGAAAAATTATGTCTCTTACAAGAATTGCATCGAACCACCATCGAGCAACCATCGAACAACCATCGAGCAACGTCGATTTTTTCATGAAAATATTGATTTTGAAGGCCCCATCGAGGTAGTATCGAACACCATCGAGCAACCATCGAGTTGGACATGATTTTTTAGTTATTTTTCAGATTTGAAACTCGGAAATATGTAGAAAATTGACTTTGCTCGATGGTGCTCGATACCAGCTCGATGGTGCTCGATACCAGCTCGATGGGGCCTTCAAAATCAATATTTTCATGAAAAAATCGAGATTTCTCGATGGTGGTTCGATGGTTGCTCGATGGTGGTTCGATGGTTGCTCGATGGTGGTTCGATGGTGGTTCGATGCAATTCTTGTAAGAGACATAATTTTTCACTCGGGTGTCCGTTTGGGATGATTTTTTTTTTTTTGGTATTTTTTTGAGATCTACACGTTTTATATGTTCATATACACATTTTCAAAGTTTAGAACTTGAAAACATACCAAAACATATCTTGAACATGAGGTATGTTTTGCATTTGTCATTTTTTTCAAGATTTACATTTCCCAAATGTGTATATACACATCCCAAACGTGTAGATCTTGAAAAAATACCCAAAATCAAAAAAAAAATCACCCCAAACGGATACCCGAGTGAAAAATTACGTATCTTGCAAGAATCGCATCGAACACCATCAAACCACCATCGAACCTCCATCGAACCACCATCGAGCAACATCGATTTTTTCATGAAAATCTTGATTTTGAAGGCCCCATCGAGCTGGCATCGAGCACCATCGAACCACCATCGAACCATGTCGATTTTCTGCAGATTTCAAAGTTTCAGATCTGAAAAAAATCGCAAAAAAAACTCAAAAATCATGTCCAAATCTGTTCGAAATGTAGTATTTTAGTGTCCTAAGTGTTGAATACTTGCCATTACATTGATTTCTATGATATTTTATCTTACCCATGAATTTTTTTTCAAGAGAGGGAGTTGAGAGGAATGTGTTGAGGGAGAGAGAGGGAAGAGGGAAGAGGAAGGGGTGAGAAAAATTATGAGAGGAGTATTTTTGGTATTATCAAAAAATTTGGTATTGTTTTGAAATGATTTAAGTGTCTAGCATTTTTTTGATTTATAACCACTCACTAAGCATAAAAACTCAAATTTCCCTAACATATTAACTTGTGGTGCCCAATTATATATTAATTATCATATATATATATATATAATGAACCAATAATTGAAGTGTGTGTCTATTCTAAATATATTATATATGGACACAAATTGAGCTAAGAAAGTAATATATCTGACAAAAGCAAATGCAACCTATCATGATGTCAATTGTCATCGTCATATTGTCATATCATTGTCGAATATATCCTTTCATACAGTGTGAGATTGTTATTAGCAATTAATGTTACTATATATTTGTTTGAGAAAATATTCTTCGAAGTGTGTGGTTTTCTTCGATAATATATAAGAGAATTAGATATTTTGTTCATTTCTAATTGATTTTGAAAAGAAATCTCGTATTTCTTATCACACACTTCATTATTTCACATCCTAACGTAGTACAATAAGCCAAAGAAAATTCTAACGTATATACACAATCTAAATTCAAAATCAATCCAAAAAGTGGGCCAGTTGTTCAAGACTGTTAAGCAAAAATAGCCCGGGAATATTATAAAAAATATCTCACATAAAAAATAATGTGTGGGTACATTGAACAATATACAAAAACATTAGTACTCATAATCAATTAATTTTAAGATAAAAGTCATGCTTCTTATTATACACTTCATTCTACTTTCTAACAGATATTCCACATTCTAATAATATCAAATTTATTCTAAGATATATATTCAAGCATTCAAAGCCATTCATGCCAAGCAAAATACTTAATATTATGACTCCACTACAAAGAAAAATCACACCTTTAAGTGGTCTAAAATTCACATATGGCAAAGTAGTACTAAAACATATTATTAAAGATGTCTACAGTAGACTCTACTACAAAGAAAAATCACACCTTTATTTTGATTCGAACATTACAGAGAAGTGATTTAAAATTAACATATGCCAAAGTAGTACTAAAACATGTTAATTCTTATTAAAGATGTTTAAAGTAGACATACTTAAGTGTTGAAGAGACTGTAAAAAGCAACACAAAAAGTCCAACAACGGTAGAACTACCAGTCCAAAGATCCTTAAAGTAAACCTTTTTCAGAGTTGCTCTGGTAACATTCCAACGATTCTCATAAAACGCATTGAGTTCATTGTAAAAACTAGCATAGTAAGACTTCTCCCGGGGAATCTGATTGCAAAGACTGTTGATCAACTTGGCTGCTTCCTTGTTACCCCCAAGCAAGTTGGTCAGAATCTTCTCGTCCACAAGAAACTCAACATCTTCACCAGTGTTTATGAGCTGATCCATTAGAGCCACATAGCCACATATGTAGTCCTCATCAGGGTAAAGACACTGCTCCAAGGCCATCACATTTCTCAACAGACTCTCTGTGTCATTCTCTAACTTCAACTCGGGAAGCTTCAGCCGCATACCCTTTATGAATGGTGTGAACTTGAGAATAATCTTCTTCTTAGAGATCTTCACATCAGTTAAGCATGTTCCTTTGCGCGCAGGCTCGAAGGTCACACCAGCTGTGTCAAGCTTTGTGGCCGAGTAGAGGTACTTCCTATCTGCTATGTTGTCTTGATGTGGATTCTTCTTTGATATAAACTCCCTTGGCAGCCAAAACTCTCTGAGCAAATCAGTGAAGTGTTTGATTTCCTTGATCTGATGAGGCTGTACCCTTTTGCAGGTTTCAGTCAAGTAATGCTCTTCAAAGAAATAAATGGTGAGTTTTTTAAGGGTATCATCACAATGATTTGTACAGACACCTCCTTGATCAACAGAATCGCAATTAGAGCTGAAACAGCTGGACTTTGAACTGGGAATTTTCACAGGAGGGAGGTGTTCTTTGACAACTTGATATACTTTTCCTAGAACAAAAAAAGGAATTTGGTTCTCAAGTAAAATCAAGTCAAGCTTGATAGCTTTCCTCAACCATGGAATTCTTAAGATACAATCCCTCTTACGCTCTTGCTCGCTGTCACTAACATTCCTCAGAAAAAGCTCAAGTATGAAGCAAGCATCTCTGAGAATCATTTCCTCGAACAGTTTGTAATCATCATCATCCCCCAACAACTTAGCTGGGATCCCTTCATAACTACGGCGTAGGTGGTCAGAGCAATCTTTTATGACCTTTTTGAGATCATCCTCTTTGATTATTTTGTCAAAACGTTTAAGAAAACTGGGATAATAGTATTTGGATTTGACAGTTTCCATTTCACTCAAAAGATCATTGCCATAGTGAAAAGGACCAATGGAAACAAGTTGAGGAGTGTAAGCAGATTGGTTTACCTTGCGAAGCTTTCTGGGAATTTTGTAAATGATCGGACCAGAAGATTCAGATTCCCAATGCCTTATGTCTATTGTGATATGATCATCAGTGATATGACCAGACTCGTCTCCAGGATTTTCATTAGCCATAATAATATCTGTTATAATATTAATTCAACATAATTAACAAAAGATATATATTAGAATTTTTACTAATATATAAAACTAAGGAATATATATCCATGCACATCGAAAACTAAAATTGATACTCAAAACGTTACCAAAAAAAAACCAAATTAGAAAAGAAGATTAAAATTATATATATTAATAATTAGTAGTAAAGTTAATTAAAAGAAAAAGGAAGAAGAATGAACCTGGACGAAGTAGAGCAACTAGACTTGGCTATATATATATAATATGATTATATATATACGAAGGAAATAATAGTACTGATCGAATTTGAGTAGTGTGTGGTTTATTTGGATTTATATACAACAGTATATATAGAGAATTTTTCATTAAGGACATTCACTTTAAGCTCTTTCACCGAGACTCTTAGAGTTTTCAATTTTTGAACAATTTTCGGCGTAATTTTTTTATGACTGTGTATATTGTAGTTATTTAGAGTATTAGTGCAATTTTTAGAAAATTCTGAATAGTTAACAGTACTGAAAATTAGATTTAAACATGTTGTTGCACGATGATCTAGTTTATAGTACTATTCAGAATTTTTGAAAATTTACAGGATGATCTAAATAGCTACAATATATACAGTCATAAAAAAAATCGCACTAAAAATTATTCACAAGTCAAAAATACTGAAGCACGAAGAATCGTCTTTTATATATATATATAGACATATAGATACTGTCTCTAGATTGATCTCTGCCTCTCATACTTTATATAGCCATAAATATATTATAAATGAAATTAAATACGTCAACTAATTTTTGTAAATTATATTAATTTGCATGCGTTGACCTTGACTTTAAAAAAAACAAAAGAAAAGTTGGTAATTTACAATAGAAAAAAACAAAATTTGTTTTTGTTGTGTACAAATATACTCATGAGTATGTCATTAATATGAATGTGTGGACCATGCACGCATGTACACCATGCACAAATTAATACTCAAATATATATATATATACATACTTATTAATACGTAATAAATATATGGATTAATATATATATATATTGTTTTCAAATATTACTTTAAAAAAATAATTAATTTTCTTTGAAAGTTTTTGAAAAAATGATTATCTTCCGAAAAAGTGTAGAGAGTTTTTGACATAGTGTTGAGTTTGTTTATAAGTAGATTATTTTATAAAAAGTTATCGAAAAAAAATATATCATACAAAGTGACTAAAAAATCTATATTTTAGCAACCAATTAAAATTTGTGATAGACAGAATCTCGTGATCTGCAGGTAGAAAGACGGGGTAAAAAACTGTGCAATCTCACACTGTTTGGGGAAGGTCAAGTATGATGATTCTAAAACTGTGTATGTATGAGACTACACAATTAAAGATGGCTTAAATGGATTGATGGGTACTGCCTATGCCAACAAGATGCATCTTCTTTTCGGTAGCTCATCACTTTAGAACTCCAAAATTAAGCGTGTTTAACCTGGAGTAGTCTCATGATGGGTGACCTCGTGGGAAGTTTTCCCAGGAAGTGTGCGAGTGAGGACAAAGCACGCTGGAAAGACTCGTGTTGGTTTACAGGACCAGTCGTCATTCCATGAAGCAACCATAGTGACGTGAGATGTGTTACATAAATCATGCATGTTACAACAATTGAATTGTGATATATGATAGTACCTTTCGTAAATGTGAGTGATCGATAATAAATAATTAAAATTAATTAGGTAGTAGTTAAATGTTGTTATATAATAATATTAGTAACTAATCAACTTTGAAATTGAAATTGTCTATTATTTCATGTAACACGTGCTGCTATATATATAGCATTAATTATATATATTTTACTTAATCATGATGATGTGATCTTATTTTTTTTTTATGTATATATATAGCTATCAACATTATTAATTTATGATGTGTACCTTGTGTGAAATAAGAACGAAGACAAGAATTGAACTGAATGTGTTTTATCATTGATAAATCAATCTGAGCACAGTGCTCTATATATACAAGCTCAAGAGAGTTAGTTAGAATAATTAGTTAACAGAGAGTTAGTAACTAATCTATAATTGTACAAACAGAATATCTAACTAACCATAATAGCCTAGCAACTTTAACTAACACCCCACCGCAAACTGAGTTGGGATAGAGAAACCAGACTCAGTTTGTCTCTCAACAATACAAATCTAGGTGTAGATAAAGCTTTGGTAAGTATATCAGCAATTTGGTCTTGAGCTGGAGTATGCTTGACATAGAGCTGGTTGTTGAAGATGCGTTCCCTGACAAAGTAGAGATCTAGCTCAATGTGCTTTGTCCGAGAGTGTAAGACTGGATTGGCAGACATAAGCACAGTGGATTGATTGTCACACCAAATTGTAGGGATCGGTAATTGAGCGAAACCAACTTCAGAAAGCAAGGATTGAATCCAAACCAGCTCAGCTGTGGCATTTGCAAGACTTCGGTACTCGGCTTCAGTGCTGGAACGAGAGACTGTTCGCTGCTTTTTGGAGCTCCAGGAGACTAAGTTGGAACCCAAATAGATGCAGAAACCCGAAGTTGACCTGCGGTCATCAGGATCGGATGCCCAATCAGCATCACAGAATCATGTCAAAACAAGTTTGGAACTGGGTTTGAAGTGGAGGCCAAGGTCGAGAGTGCCTTTGAGATACCGGAGAATCTTCTTAACCACTTTGAGATGAGACTCAAGAGGATTTTGCATGAACTGAGACACCTTATTAACAGCATAAGCGATCTCCGGCCGAGTGATGACAGCATACTGCAATGCTCCAACTATGCTGCGATATTGATGAGGATCAGTAAGAGGATCACTGTTGAAAGCAGATAGTTTTTCTCCACCAGTCATGGGAGTAGGAAGAGAATTGGCAAAGTCCATTTTGGCACGGCAGAGAAGATCCATTATGTATTTCTTTTGACATAAGTGTAAGCCATCATGGAGATGACAAACTTGAATGCCAAGGAAGTAGTCTATTTGGCCAAGATCCTTTAACGCAAATGAGGCATTAAGATCTGAAATGAGAGTGGAAACAGCAGCCATGGAACTTCCAGTTATCAGGATATCATCCACATATACAAGAACATAAGTGGTATGAGAATCGGTTTTCCTGATGAATAAAGATTAGTCAGCTCGAGCAGAGATAAAACGAAATGTCATGAGGGCAGTTCTGAGTTTATCAAACCAGGCCCTAGGAGCTTGCCGTAGACCATATAATGCCTTGGTCAGTTTGCATACTAAATGAGGAGAACTTTGATCAATGAATCCGGGAGGTTGAGTCATGAAAACCTCTTCAGTGAGCTCTCCATTCAAGAAGGCATTATTGACATCCAATTGCCTTATTTGCCAGCCATTAGATAAGGCAATGGTTAAAATGACTCGAATTGTTGTTGGTTTAACTACAGGACTAAAAGTCTCTGTAAAATCATAGCCATACTATTGCAGAAACCCTTTGGCAACCAGTCTGGCCTTGTGTTGAGCAATAGTGCCATCAGGGTTTTCTTTTGTCCTATAGACCCATCTACAGCCTATGGCACGCCTGCCAGGAGGAAGAGGAACAAGTATCCAAGTCTTGTTATTCTTTAGAGCAGTGATTTCAACCTGCATAGCTTGATTCCACTTAGGATCTTTGAGAGCTGATGCTATAGTTAAGGGTTCATTGGACACCATCAGAACTTTGGGCTTGTAAGTGCCAACTTTGGCTCGTGTAACCATAGGATGAAGGTTAACAGGAGCTTGTGATGCAGTTGGAACTTCAGAACCAGGCAGAGCAGAATCTGACTGTACAGGCGCAGAAGCTTGAGCAGTTGATGCAGATGGTGAAATGGAGTGATGAGCTGATGCAGAAGGAGATGAGGATGAAGGAATGGACTGAGTTGGTGTGATAGGATGTACTTGACCAGAACATGTAGGAATAAGAGCAGAAGGACCAAGAGAAACATTATCACGGGTTACATTAGTAGAAGCAGAAATAATTGCAAAAGGAAAAGTATACTCATCAAAGATAACATCTCTTGAAATGTAAATTCTACCAGATGAAGCAAGACATTTGTATCCCTTATGTTTCAAACTATATCCTATGAAAGTGCATTTTTCATACCGAAACTCAAGTTTATGCTTGTTATAGGGTCGGGTGTTTGGGAAACAGGTACATCCGAAAACTTTTAGAGTGGAGTAGTCAGGATACTTGTCAAATAGTTTATGTAAGGGAGTGTCATTTTGGATAACTGGTGTTGGGAGTCTATTTATAACATAGCAAGCTGTTCTAACAGCTTCATCCCAGTAAGATAAGGGCATGGAGGCTTGGGCAAGAAGAGTTAGACCAGCTTCAACCAAGTGTCTGTGTTTTCTCTCAGCAACACCATTTTGTTGGTGAGTGGTTGGACAAGACAGCCTATGAGTAATGCCATTCTTAGTCAAATAAGGTTCTAAGGCTTGATACTCACCCCCCAATCAGATTGGACAGATATAATGGATTGATTGAACTCTTTTTCTACCTGAGTTCGAAAATTAATAAATGTTTGCAAGGCCTCAGATTTGGCTTTTAAAAGGAATACCCAAGTGTACCTAGAATAGGCATCGGTAAAATGGATATAGTATTTGTAACCACATGAGGAAAGCATGGGAGAGGGACCCCAAATATCAGTGTGGACTAACTGCAAAGGTTTAGTAAAAATAGTTTCTGAGTTAGGAAAGGGAAATTTATGAATCTTTCCTTTGCAACAAGCATCATAGAAATCGGTAACAGTTTTATTTCTTTCAGGAATATTACAAATGGTCATGATAGATTTTACAATCTTAGCAGAGGGATGAGCAAGCTTCTTATGCCACAAAGAAAAATGATTACATGAAGACACAGAAGTAGAATGCACAGGTGCATGAGTAACAGTACACATGACATTAGGATTAAAAGAGTGAGCAGACTTGGATATTTGTAATTGGGAAGGTTCTATGATATAAAGCCCTTGCTTAAGCTGTCCGGTCAGTAAAACTTCCTTCGAATCCTGGTCTTTCACAAGACAATAATGAGGATAAAACTCAAAGAAAGCATTATTATCAGAGGCAAACTTAGAAACAGAAATAAGATTTTTGGTGATATGTGGAACATGAAGCATGCGATTTAAGACAAGTGGTTTAGATGAAATATCTGAGTGAAAAAGTGTATTACCAATGTTTTGAATGGGAAGACCTGCACCATCACCCATATGCACCTAATCTGAACCAACATATGACTGTGTATGAGTAAAATTTGAGCTACTGGTAGTACAATGAGTTGTGGCACCCGAATCAGGATACCAAGCATCATCAGCAACAGTATCAGCCGTGGCAATTTGAGCGAAATGCTTGGTTACATTAGCGGCACCAACTCCAGGGAAGTCCATGTTGAACCGTTGGTAGCACCGGGATGCAAGGTGACCAGGTCTTGAGCAGAGTTAACACACTGGCCGTGATCCAGGGACTGTGGAAGAAGTGATTGGAGGAGAAGATGAATTGGATGAGCCGCGACCTGTAGTGTAGGGATTCGAAGCTGGACCAGATGAAGTAAATCTTGAGGAGATAGCATAAGGATTCCAAGATCCACGACCGTGATTATTTGCTGAACCATGTTCAAGAACATATCACAGAATATATCACAGAAATAATAACTAGTGTCCTTTCTTGCTAGAAATTCCCAATTGTGTCAAATTCCATGTCACTTCAATTAACGACAGACAAAGTTATGAAAATATTTTGTGTTTATAGCTTTATTACTATATAATTGCTTTCTTTTCGAAGAGAGAACAATAAAATTCTACTTGGTAATTAACTTATAATTTAGACGTAATTGTTGATTATTTTCTAGACAACACTGCAACATAAAATAATAATACACATATTTGAGAAATTTTTTAGACTAAAACTATTATTGCACTGTTTAAATTAATAGTATTATTTGTAGAAAAAGACTATTTTAGAGTTTATTTTGCACTTTAATCTTGTTTTGGTAATTTTGTATAAAATGTTCGATCTTTAGAGTTCTGGATAAGATGTATCGAACATTATTTTGTAAAAGTAAATAACAATAATCACTAAAAAACAATTCTAATGGAGATAAATCGAAATTAGACAATGACTAATGAAAAATAGTATTGAAGGAAATTATATATTAATTATCATATATCTTTTATATATAATAAATGTGTAGATAATGGAAATGATTAGTTTTAACGGTTTTTTTATTTTTTTTAATAATAACTTTAATATAATATTCTTATATTTAACATAATATTTTTATATTTAATGTTAATTTGTAAACACTTAAACATAAATAAAATAAAATAAATAATTTTTAAAAAATAGGATATTTTTTTAGATATTTTACAAAAATAATTATTTTAAAATAATAAATAATTAAACAAATTAAAATAAGATATTTTTCAGATATTTTACAATGATAATTATTTTAAAATAATTAAACAAATTAAAATATGATATTTTTGAGATATTTTACAATAATAATTATTTAAAAATAATAAAATTATACGTTTTATAGCTTAAATAAAATTTAATTAAATTTAAACTAACTTATTATAATAATATCATATTAAACATATAATATAATCTAATGTGGATTAACGACAACTTGTTTTTTTTAAACTAGCAATAATAAATTTAAAATCCACGTATAATATTTAATATTACATTAAACATAAAATATATAATATGTTGTTGTCACTCTCAAATTCAAAAAATAGAACAAACATAAACTTAAACAAAATAAATAAATTATTTAATTAAAATATGATATTTATTTCAAAATTTATATGACATTAATATAAATTTAATAAAAATAATTAATAAATTCTATAAACATATTGGACGTTGTTTATATCTACTATATATAAATGAGCCAATAATTGAAGTATGTATAAATATATTAATTATAGACGCAGAGATTAAGATGGGAAAGTCATATATCTGCCACGAAATAGGAGAAACTCTCTCTCAAAAACATTATTCCAAAATAGAGGTCCTTGGCAAAATGGCCTTTTTTTTATAGTGCAATTTGCACTTTGGCTTAGTTTCAATAGTTTTTAGCTAAATGACATCTTTTATTAATGAATTTTTTGTATTATCCATTTTACCCTTAAAATAAAATAATAATAAATTAAAATAAAAACTCTAATAACTATTATCTTCTTCCTCTTACTCATCCACCCACACCCATACACAACCACCCACTATCATCCTTCGCCGCCACCACTACCGGCGACCACTGCCCCCTACCGCCGGCGAACACTGCTCATCATCGGATACTGCCATTTCTCCACAAATCCAGCCACCACTCATTTGAAAGGTTGGTTTATAAATGATTTTTTTATATATATAAAATATGAGATTTTTGATATTGTTTTTGTAGATTTAAAATGCAAAATGATTGTTTTAGTATATTGAAAGTATAAGTAAAGATTTATGTTTATTTCTGGAGTTTTATGGAGGTTAAAGCTTGAAAATCTGAAGAAAAAAAAAATAATGGTGGTTTCGGCTATTTTCGAGATAGAGAAATCCAGAATTTTTTGACAACTTGTCTAATTTTTCGACAAGGAGTCTAATATTTTAGACCAGTTGTCTAAATTTCAGACCAGTTGTCTAAATTTCAGACCAGTAGTCGTATTTTTTCGACCACCTGTCTAAATTTTAGACCATCTGTCAAATTTAGACAGGTAGTCTAATTTTTAGACAGATCGTCATATATTTTCAACCACCTGTCGAATTTTTAGACAGGTTGTCGAATTATCAGACAGGTTGTCTAATTTTCAGGCAGGTTGTCGAATTTCTAGATTTTCAACTTGATTTTCATTTTTTTATATAACTTTTTAATCAAAGTAATACCAATAATTTATATTTGTTTATTGTATTTTTTTTTTCAGATGTCATTAAAAAATGTTGTAATATTATGTGATGGAATGTGGAAAAAGAATGAGGACTCGTGGAAATGGATTTCAAATGGCTCACGAACAAGATCAAGTTTGGTACAAACTAACGTAACTTATGAGGAGTTAGTTGAACATATTTATGAAGTTACAAAAATCGACCGCAACCTCTACGATATAGAATTAACTTACAAGACAACGACAATGGTAGAGATTGAACCAATTGCAAGAAAAAATAGTAGAGACATTGTTAGTTTCTTTACATGGCAAGAGCGTGATTTGGTTCCATTATGTGTGGGTTTGATCAAGAAGATGGAAAATGTGCTCATTAAGGATAAACTTGTTACTGATATTGATTCTACTACAAATGTTAATTAAGATCCAATAACCTACATGAGAAAGTGTTGTTCTTATCCTATAAACATAATCATCATAATAGTTACTCAATAGATTATCTACCACTCAATCCTTGATCATCATAGTAGTTTGATTGAAATATGTACCACTCAATTTGTAATCTGATGGACCCAAAACGGGTATGTTTTAAATATTTATACTCGCAAGCGCACGAATCGTATTTATAGAATAGTTTTCGTGTAAGCACGAGGTCGAACCCAAAGGAGTTGTCTAAAATTGAAAAGAAAACTATTTTAAACCAAAATTAATAAATTCTAACCTAGCTCCAAAGATTGATGGGATTTTTGTATAATAAAAATAAAATAAAAGACAATAGTATTGAAATTAAAGACAATATATATAAATAAATAAAAGACAATATATATAAATATAAATTAATAATAGAAATGAAAATGGTAAAATAAGATTATTAAGGATTAAAATCCACAAAATATAAGTTCAATAATATTTATAAGTACATTGATTCCCAAGTTTTAGTGATAGTTAAAATAAATCAAACTATCATTTTCTAAATAGATTTATAATTTTAAGCACAAATTATTTCTAAAAATATAGGATTTTTCTTCACTTTTCAAAATTATAATTTCAAAGCATTTAGTGTAAATCAATCTAATGAAATAACAAATAAATCAATGAACATTATTTATAAGGCAAAACATAATATTTTTGTTCTAAGCATGGATGTGTACAATTTAATGACACATCTTACACAAAGAATATTATGATTTTGCACTAATGAAGAACAAAGTGTAAATATGTGCTAACAATCCAAAATACATGATATTTAAGATGAAAGAAGATATTTGAAGAAGAAAATTCCATAAACTTTGTTGCACAAAATGGGAAATCAACATACAAAATAAACACTATCTAGTTACATATTGTTTCATCATCACCTTAATAATCTTAAAAAGATTAGAAACACATAACTAGAATAACAAATACAAACTAAAAATTACAAACATAAATAGGAAAATTTGGAGGATGAACCCCCAAATTGTTCCTCTAAAAATACATAGAAAAAAATAAAAAAAAGAAGAAGATGAAGAATAGAGAGGTTTTGAAATGTATAGAGTTTTTGCTATGGTAACCTCCCCTCTAAAAATGGACACCCTAACTCCCTTATTTATAGCCAAAAAATGGGAATTAAAATAATCAATTTAAAATAATTAAATTGATTAAATTAATTTAATTAATTATAATATGGTAAATAGGAGTAAATCATAGGGTATAATTATGATGTTTTGGGATAAAATATGTAGAAAGTGTGGTAAAAAGTTGGTATTTTTGTGATAGGGGACAAAAGTGCTTTTGGATAATTTAAGGGCTCAAGATAAATAAAAGACAGGGGGTTTGTTGGCTGGCATTGGGAGGCAGCTAATACTTGGGACGGCTGAATGGACCATGATGCTGCTTCAGGCGTGTGGGAAGGTGGCAGCTTTGGCCTGTGGTGCTGCTGGGTCATGGCCAGGCGAAATTGGGCTTGGGTCCATGGCTGGCTGTGGTCTTGTGATATTTGGAGCAGCTTGGAGGTGTGGCTTTATTGGTGATGGTGAGGCTCATACGTGGAGCTGCTGGACATGAGTGACTTGGGCAGTCATGTGGAGTGCTGAAGGTGGTTGGAGAGAATTGGTGAGGTGCACGGCTGGCTGGAGGGAAGCTTCAGGAGGCCAAGCATTGGGCCTGGGCTTTGGGTGCAAGTGCTAAATGTGGTTTGGGCCTGGAAAAATGGCTAACTCTTTTCTTTTCAGATTTGCCACTTTTTTTCTTTATTTTCTTTACTTCTCAAGAGCATAAATTCCCTACAAAACAAATATAAAATAAATCATAATACAATATTTTCAACTATAAAATAAATCAATTTAATTCTTTGAAAATATTAATTATAACTTAATTTATATTTTACATTTAAGTTCAATAATACAACATTTTTTACCACTAACTTAACAATAATAATTCAAATAATTAACTACAACATTTTACAACAAAATAACTATAAAAACACACAAAAATCTATAAAATTAAAATAAGCCTAATAAATTGAAAATTACTTAAAAACTTAATAAATTACTTAAAAACTCAATAATTAAGCAACAATTAGCACATAAAAAGTGGTAAAATAACTCTATTTTGTAGAGTTATCATAATCATCATAATCTCATAAAGATTAAGTTTTGTTTAACTTTATAAATTTTTAGATAAGTTGTCGAAACTCACGACTAATTGTCAAAAATGTATAATTAATTAAGATCCAATTCTACATGATAAAGTGTTGTTCTTATACTATAAACATAATCATCATAATAGTGCCTCAATAGATTATCTACCACTCAATCCTTGATCATCATAGTAGTTTGATTGAAATATGTACCAACTAATCTGTAAACATCATAATCTCATAAATATTAAGTTTTGTTTAACTTTATAAAATGTTAATTGAGATATATGTTCTTTTATTGTGTTATTGGAGCATTTTTAGACATTTCAAACATTTTAGACAACCTGTCGAAATTTGAGACTAGTTGTCGAAAGTTTTAGACAGTCAGTCAAAATTTTAGACTAGCTATCAAAATTTTTAGACAAGCAGTCAAAATTTCAGACTAGCTGTCGAAATTTTTAGACAGGCAGACGAAATTTTAGACTAGCTGTCGAAAGTTTTAGATAGGCCGTCAAAATTTGAGACTAGCTGTCGAAATGTTTAGACAAGCAGTCGAAATTTCAGACTAGTTGTCGAAAGTTTTAGACATGCAGTCGAAATTTTAGACTAGTTGTCGAAAGTTTTAGACAGGCCGTCAAAATTTGAGACTAGCTGTCGAAAGTTTTAGACAGGCTGTCGAAATATAATACAAAGAGGTCTGAAACAGAAACATCCAACACAAGTAGTCTATAACAATTTGTGGTATACCAGAACAGTTTTATACATAAACAAAATACCATTCTTGTAACACCACAATTTGCTAATAAGGTTTAGGACCTTGATTAGCGTGCCTGGAGGGCAATAAATGAAATAAAATGTCAATATATGAATTTAAATGAATATGTGATTAGAATGCATGTTTAGGTGAAGTAAATATGCTTGTAGGCCCCATTTGCTTGTTGGGGGTAAAAATTAGACAGGTGGTTGAAAATATATGACGATCTGTCTAAAAATTAGACTACCTGTCTAAATTTGACAGACGGTCTAAAATTTAGACAGGTGGTCGAAAAAATACGACTATTGGTCTGAAATTTAGACAATTGGTCTAAAATATTAGACTCCTTGTCGAAAAATTAGACAAACTGTCAAAAAATTATGGATTTCTCTATCTCGAAAACAGCCGAAACCACCATTAATTTTTTTTCTTCAGATTTTCAAACTTTAATCTCCATAAAACTCCAGAAATAAACCTAAATCCTTACTTATACTTTCAATATACTAAAACAATCATTTTGCATTTTAAATCTACAAAAACAATATCAAAAATATCATCTTTCATATATAAAAAAAACCTTTATAAACCAACCTTTTGAATGAGTGGTGGCTAGATTTGTGGAGAAATGGTAGCATCCGGTGATGAGCAGTGTTCGCCGGCGGTAGGGGGCAGTGGTCGCCGGTGGTGGTGGTGGTGGTGGTGGCGGTGGGGGATGATAGTGGGTGGTTATGGATAGGTGTGGGTGGATGGGTGAGAGGAAGAAGATGATAGTTATTAAAGTTTTTATTTTAATTTATTATTATTTTATTTTAAGGGTAAGATGGGTAATACAAAAAATTCATTAATAAAAGATGTCATTTAGCTAAAATGTTTTGAAAGTAATTTATTATGCAAAATACACTATAAAAGGGGTCTATTTCCACCAATTTCTCTTCCAGAATATCAATAATGAATAATATCACTACATTTTCACTCATAAGCTTATATAACCTATTCTAACAAACATGACATCATAATTAACATAATTTAAAAAAGACATAAAAAAATAAACTAATAAAATTGACTATTATGGAATAAAGACCTCATACACTTCTAGATTATTTCACTACATCACATATATTAATCATCACACACATATATATTAGACTATCCACTATCCCCAATTGAAAGTTACCATTTTCACATATAAAATTACATTACCAAGATCTTGAATCATAAGGTACTTCAAGAAAGTACGTGTAAATGGGAATTGAACATTTCCAACATTCAAGGCCATTTCATGCTAACAACTACATTCATTTCATTTTATTGCAAAGTACTTACTAATATTATACAAATAATTAAAAGTCACACCCTTATTTTGAGTGGATCATTGCAGAAGTGATCTCTAACAATCATATGCCAAAGTAGTATTAACATATATGCTGTTATTAGAGATGTCTAAAGTAGACATTCTTAAGTGTAGCAGAGACTGTAAAAAGCAACACAAAAAGTCCAACAACGGTAGAACTACCAGTCCAAAGATCCTTAAAGTAAACCTTTTTCAGAGTTGCTCTGGTAACATTCCAACGATTCTCATAAAACGTATTGAGTTCATTGTAAAATCTAGCATAGTAAGACTTCTCCCGGGGAATCTGATTGCAAAGACCGTTGATCAACTTGGCTGCTTCCTTGTGACTCCCAAGCAAGTTGGTCAGAATCTTCTTGTCCACAAGAAACTCAACATCTCCACCAGTGTTTATGAGTTGATCCATGAGAGCCACATAGCCACATATGTAGTCCTCATCAGGGTAAAGACACTGCTCCAAGGCCATCACATTTCTCAGCAGACTCTCTGTGTCATTCTCTAACTTCAACTCGGGAAGCTTCAGCCGCATACCCTTTATGATTGGTATGAACTTGAGAATAATCTTCTTCTTAGAGATCTTCACATCACTTAAGCATGTTCCTTTGCGCGCAGGCTCAAAAGTCACACCGGCTGTATCAAGCTTTGTCGCCGAGTAGAGGTACTTCCTCTCTGTTATGCTTTCTGCGCCTCCTGGTTTCATGTTCTCCATGATTTTCCTCGGAAGCCAAAACTCTCTGATCAAATCAGTGAAGTGTTTGATATCTCCGATGTCCTGAACTTTTACCCTTCCGCAGGTTTCAGTCAAGTAATGCTCTTCAAAGAAATAAAGAGTGAGTTTCAGAAGGGTATCATTACAAAGATTTGTACAGACACCTCCTTGATCAACATGATCAGCCGCTTTTTGGGGGCTTGATTTTTCAACTTGGCAGCAAGTTAAAGAGGTACCACCAAAGAAACAGCGGCATGATGACATCATATGTGGATCCACAGAATCGCAATTAGAGCTGAAACAGCTGGACTTTGAACTGGGAATTCTGACAGGAGGGAGGTGTTCTTTGACAACTTGATAGACTTTTTCTAGAACAAAAAAAGGAATTTGGTTCTCAAGTAAAATCAAGTCAAGCTTGATAGCTTTCCTCAACCATGGAATTCTTAAGATACAATCCCTCTTACGCTCTTGCTCGCTGTCACTAACATTCCTCAGAAAAAGCTCAAGTATGAAGCAAGCATCTCTGAGAATCATTTCCTCGAACAGTTTGTAATCATCATCATCCCCTAACAACTTAGCTGGGATCCCTTCATAACTATGGCGTAGGTTGTCAGAGCAATCTTTTATGACCTTTTTGAGATCATCCTCTTTGATTTTTTTGTCAAAACGTTTAAGAAAACTGGGATAATAATATTCGGATTTGACAGTTTCCATTTCACTCAAAAGGCCATTGCCATAGTGAAAAGGACCAATGGAAACAAGTTGAGGAGTGTAAGCAGATTGGTTTACCTTGCGAAGCTTTCTGGGAATTCTGTAAATGATCAGACCAGAAAATTCAGATTCCCAATGCCTTATGTCTATTCTGATATGATCATCAGTGGTATGACCAGACTCCTCTCCAGGATCTTCATTAGCCATAATAATATCTGTTATAATATTAATTAAACATAATTAACAAAAAATTACACACAATATATATATATCAATAAATAGCAATTACATGCACATCTAAAACTAAAATTGATACTCAAAACGTTACCAAAAAAAATATCAAATTAGAAAAGAAGATTAAAATTATATATATTAATAATTAGTAGTAAAGTTAATTCAAAGAAAAAGGAAGAAGAATTAACCTGGACGAAGTAGAGCAACTAGACTTGGCTATATATATATATATATATATATATATATATAATATGATCATATATATATACGAAGGAAATAATAGAACTGATCGAGTTTGGGCAGTGTGTGGTTTATATAGATTTATACACAACAATATATATAGAGAATTTTTTATATAGATTTACTTTAACCCTATTGGTGAGATTATAAGTGTTTTCAACCTTAGAATAATTTTGGATACGGTTTTTTTTATAACCGTATATATTGTAGTTATTTAGAGTATCGGTGCAATTTTTCAGAAAATTCTGAATAGTTTACAGTTCCGAAAACTAGATTTAAACATGCGTGACTAATTTTTTTATGCGCGTGAAAAATAACATGTTTGAACCTAATGTTTGGTACTGTAAACTATTTGGAATTTTCTGAAAATTTGTAGGATGCTCTAAATAAATATAATATACACGGTCATAAAAAAATTGCACCAAAAACTATTCACGGGTCGAAAACACTAAAGAGCAACGCTAGTAGGCTTAAAGTCTATATATATAGGGGAATTCTCCTATAGGGGCTTCACTTTAAGCCCTACCGGTAGGGCTCTCAGTGTTCTCGACCCGTAAACAGTTTTTGGCGCGATTTTTTTTATGACCGTGTATATTGTAGCTATTTAGAGCATTCTGCAAATTTTCATAAAATTCCAAATAGTTTACAATACCGAAAACTAAGTTCAAACATGTTGTTGCACGCGTCACTAATTTTTTTTATGCGCGTGAAAAACAATAGGTTTGAACCTAGTTTTCGGTATTGTAAATTATTCAGAATTTTCTGAAAATTTACAGGATGCTCTAATTAGCTACAATATACACCATCATTAAAAAAATCACACTAAAAACTATTCATAAATCGAGAATACTGAGGGTCCCACTAATAAAGCTTAAAATGAATTCCCTATAAAAAAAAATCGTCATATACATAGATATTTATATAGTTTAAATTATTAGCTACCGGTCTCTAGATTGATCTCTCCCTCTCATACTTTATATAGCCATAAATATATTATAAATGAAATTAAATACGTCAACTAATTTTTGTAAATTATATTAATTTGCATTCGTTGACCTTGACTTTAAAAAAAAACAAAAGTAAAGTTGGTAATTTACAAGAGAAAAAAACAAAATATGTTTTTGTTGTGTACAAATATACTCATGAGTACGTCATTAATATGAATGTGTGGACCATGCACGTATATACACCATGCACAAATTAATACTCAAATATATATATATACATACTTATAAATACGTAATAAATATATGGATTAATATATATATATATATATTGTTTTCAAATATTACTTTAAAAAAATAATTAGTTTTCTTTGAAAGTTTTTGAAAAAATGATTATCTTCCGAAAAAGTGTAGAGAGTTTTTGACATAGTGTTGAGTTTGTTTATAAGTAGATTATTTTATAAAAAGTTATCGAAAAAAAATATATCATACAAAGTGACTAAAAAATTTATATTTTAGCAACTAATTGAAAATTGTGATAGACAGAATCCCGTAATCTGCAGGTGGAAAGACTGGATAAAAAACTGTGCAATCTCATATTATTTGGGGAAGGTCAAGTATGATGATTCTAAGACTATGTAGGTATGAAACTACACAATTAAAGATGGCTTAAATAGATTGATGGGTACTACCTATGCCAACAAGATGCATCTTCTTTTCGGTAGCTCATCACCTTAGAACTCCAAAGTTAAGTATGCTTGACCTGGAGTAGTCTCGTGATGGGTGACCTCGTGAAAAGTTTTCCCAAGAAGTGTGCGAGTGAGGACAAAATACGCTGGGAAGACTCGTGTTGGTTTACAAGGCCAATCGTCATTCCATGAAGCAACCATAGTGACGTGAGGCGTGTTACATAAATCATGCATGTTACAACAATTGAATTGTGATATATGATAGTACCTTTTGTAAATGTGAGTGATCGATAATAAATAATTAAAATTAATTAGGTAGTAGTTAAATGTTGTTATATAATAATATTAGCAACTAATCAACTTTGAAATTGAAATTGTCTATTATTTCATGTAACATGTGCTGCTATATATAGCATTAATTATATATTTTTTACTTAATCATGATGATGTGATCTTTTTTTTTTTATATATGTATATATATATAGCTATCGACATTATTAATTTATGATGTGTACCTAACATTAGCCGGCCTTATATTGTATTTATTAATTAGATTCATTATATATATAATTCATTAGTACTTATCAACTTTATGCAAAGTAGTTTTTAAATTTCAATCGCTTAATAAGAATTATCATCTAGAAAGTTTTTTAATGAGATAAGTTTGCATAAATTAACCAAATTTTATTATACTATAACAAGTTTATATATATCTTCTTTAATTCACATGAACAACTTTTATTGGCAGATCAGAGCGCCTAACATGAATTAGGATTAATACTACTAAAAAGTTGGATATTATCAAACTTAAAATATGAAAACTAATGAAAATTTTCTTTTAAAAAGAGAGACTTAATCAAGTATAACATGTAGTAATTAAAGAATAAGGATCTCAATGTTTGTTGTTGGAACATTTAATTACTATAACAAATAATGTTACTCTAGATGTGAAATTAATTAGTCAGTAATGTCATCCATAATCGAGGCAATCTTATCTCTTATTTATATATGTATATGTACTTTTAATAGTTACTACTCATAAATGGTTACTTTAATATTAGTCATTGGATTAAGATCAATGATCCATATTTATAGTTATTAATTAATATTTCTAAAATTAAATTTTGATTTTTTCAAATTTTTAGAATGGTTATGATGAAAAACGTGTATTTATTATGAAAATATAATATTATAAATTTTTCATTTTTCAAATGCATGTCAATTTCTAAATATAACCAGCGTTTCTTATTAGTTTGAAACAACATTAATTATGACAAAATAAAATAATTAAATTCGAAATTAATATAGAAAAAAAATATTTACTTATTGGTGATTTCTTATACACATTATTATAATTATCAGTAACCATTAAAAAATCTTCTATTTATATAACTTAATTTTGCTATCTTTTTTTCTAAGTGAGAACGCATCGAAATTCTACTCGATCGAGACCTATAATTTCCTATGTGGTCCTCCAAAAGTTGTGCAATTAATATAAGCTTACTTCTCTCGTTATCTACGTTAGTTTTATCTAGCTATGTCTTTTGTAGAATAGCTATTAATATATAATTGGAGTGGTTAAATAAAATATATCAAAGAAATAATATGAATGAAGTCTCAAACGTGTCCAAATCCATGTCACTATAATTAATAACGATCATGATAAGACATCACTTAATTATTATTTATTTTAAAAAATAATAATGAAATGCCCACTTCCAAATGTGACCTTTAGGGACGATCGAGGCCCATATAATATATATAAGGTAATTTTTTGGTAGGGTTTTCAAAGAGAGCTCTACCGTAGGATTTTTTTGTGTTTTTCAACCCGTGAACAGTTTTCGGCACGATTTTTTTTTATGATCATGTATATTGTAGTTATTTAGAGCATCCTGCAAATTTTCAGAAAATTCCGAATAATTTACAGTGCCGAAAACAGATTATTGCATGCCGAAACACAAAAGAGCCCTACCGTAGGACTCTTTTGTGTTTCAGCACTGTAAATTATTCAGAATTTTCTGAAAATTTGCAAGATGCTCTAAATAACTACAATATACACGGTCATAAAAAAAAATTGCGCCGAAAACTGTTCAAAGGTGGAGAAACACAAAAGAGCCCTACAGTAGGACTCTTTTTGAAAGCCCTGCCAAAAAAACCCCCTCTATATATATACATGCAAAGATATTAAAAGACTTTGTATTTATACAACTTTATCACTTTAATAATGACTATCTTTTCCAAAAGAGAGAACATGAAATTCTACTAGGTCACTTATAATTTAGAAGTAATTGTTGACTTTTCTAGATAATATTCCAACATAAAATAATAATACAAATTTTTTTTGCAACAAACTCCCATTTTCATTATTTAAATTAGAAAAATATGTATATATATATTAGACTAAAATTATAATTGGAGTGTTTAAAATATCCAATATACATACATAACTACGTGCATGCATGGCAAGCTATGATTGGAACATTTAAAAAAAATTGTGATGGAGATAAATCAAAATATTAGACAACGACAAATGAAAATGAAATATTATTGAGGTGACAATTATGTTAACATATTAACTTGTGGTGCCCAATTATATATTAATTATCATATATATATATATATATATATAATGAACCAATAATTGAAGTGTGTGTCTATTCTAAATATATTATATATGGACACAAATTGAGCTAAGAAAGTAGCATATCTGACAAAAGCAAATGCAACCTATCATGATGTCAATTGTACATCGTCATATTATCATATCATTTTTGACCGAGATCGACTATATCCTTTCATACAGTGTGAGATTGTTATTAGCAATTAATGTTACTATATATTATTGTATGAGAAAATATCTTTCAAAGTGTGTGCGGATAAATACAATAATATACAAGAGAATGAATTATTTGCACGTAACTAATTTGTTTATAGATAAAATCTCATATTTTTTTAGCATGCACTATTATATTTTTTAATCCATATTCTATATTCTAATATAGTACTACGAGCCAAAGAAAATTCTAACAAATATACGCAATCTAAATTCAAAACTAATCCAAAAAATAGGCCAAAAAGTCATTTACGATCGAGTCGTCAAAGACTATTGACCAAAAATAGCCAAAAGATGTTAGAGAAAATATCTCATATATGAATGTGGGAACATTCAACAATATACAAGAATACGAGCACTCATCACCAATTGGTTTTAAGATGAAACCATACTTCTTATTATTCACTCTATTCTACTTTCTAACCCATATTCCTCATTCTAATATCAAATTTATTCTAAGATATATATTCAAGCATTCAAAGCCATTCATGCCAAGCAAAATATACTTAATATTATGACTCTACTACAAAGAAAAATCACACCTTTATTTTGAGTCGAACAAGTGGTCTAAAATCCACATATGCGAAAGTAGTACTAAAACATATTATTAAAGATGTCTACAGTAGACTCTACTACAAAGAAAAATCACACCTTTATTTTGATTCGAACATTACAGAGAAGTGATCTAAAATTAACATATGCCAAAGTAGTACCAAAACATGTTATTATTAAAGATGTCTAAAGTACACATTCTTAAGTGTTGCAGAGACTGTAAAAAGCAGCACAAAAAGTCCAACAACGGTAGAACTACCAGTCCAAAGATCCTTAAAGTAAACCTTTTTCAGAGTTGCTCTGGTAACATTCCAACGATTCTCATAAAACGTATTGAGTTCATTGTAAAATCTAGCATAGTAAGACTTCTCCCGGGGAATTTGATTGCAAAGACCGTTGATCAACTTGGCTGCTTCCTTGTGACTCCCAAGCAAGTTGGTCAGAATCTTCTTGTCCACAAGAAACTCAACATCTCCACCAGTGTTTATGAGTTGATCCATGAGAGCCACATAGCCACATATGTAGTCCTCATCAGGGTAAAGACACTGCTCCAAGGCCATCACATTTCTCAGCAGACTCTCTGTGTCATTCTCTAACTTCAACTCGGGAAGCTTCAGCCGCATACCCTTTATGATTGGTGTGAACTTGAGAATAATCTTCTTCTTAGAGATCTTCACATCAGTTAAGCATGTTCCTTTGCGCGCAGGCTCGAAGGTCACACCAGCTGTGTCAAGCTTTGTGGCCGAGTAGAGGTACTTCCTTTCTGTTATGCTCTCTGGTTTCATCTTACTTATGAACTTCCTCGGAAGCCAAAACTCTCTGAGCAAATCAGTGAAGTGTTTGATTTCATTGATGTCCTGAGGCTTTACCCTTTTGCAGGTTTCAGTCAAGTAATGTTCTTCAAAGAAATAAAGTGTTAGTTCTAGAAGGGGGTCTTTATTACAAATATGATCTCGATCATGATCAGCTTCTGCTTTTTTTTCCTGGCCATGGCTTGATGATTTCTCAACTTGGCAGAAAGTGAAAGAGGTGTTATGAAATAAACAACGGCATGATAATGACACCATATGAGGTTGATCAGTAGAGCTGAAACAGCTGGACTTCGAACTGGGAATTCTGACAGGAGGGAGGTGCTCTTTGACAACTTGATAGACTTTTCTTAGAACAAAAAAAGGAATTTGGTTCTCAAGTAAAATCAAGTCAAGCTTGATAGCTTTCCTCAACCATGGAATTCTTAAGATACAATCCCTCTTACGCTCTTGCTCGCAGCCACTAACATTCCTCAGAAAAAGCTCAAGTATGAAGCAAGCATCTCTGAGAATCATTTCCTCGAACAGTTTGTAATCATCATCACCCCCTAACAACTTAGCTGGGATCCCTTCATAACTACGGCGTAGGTCGTCAGAGCAATCTTTTATGACCTTTTTGAGATCATCCTCTTTGATTTTTTTGTCAAAACGTTTAAGAAAACTGGGATAATAATATTCGGATTTGACAGTTTCCATTTCACTCAAAAGATCATTGCGATAGTGAAAAGGACCAATGGAAACAAGTTGAGGAGTGTAAGCAGATTGGTTTACCTTGCGAAGCTTTCTGGGAATTTTGTAAATGATCGGACCAGAAGATTCAGATTCCCAGTGCCTTATGTCTATTGTGATATGACCACTACCAGGCTCTTCTCCATGATTTTCATCACCCATAATATCTGTTAATTGTAATATTAATTAAACATAATGAACAAATATTTATATTAGAGACAATATATATATAAATTCTACCCCCAAAAAATAATTATTATTTGATTGTATACTTGTCAATTTTTAAAATTGATTTAATGTACACAATTAAGGAACACTCATGTTAACTAAAATGGTACTTAATGTGTTAATTAATTAGAAAAAAAAAATAGAAAGTAAGAAGATTAAAAATCTTACATATCAATAAATATATGTTGGACAATTTTCGTACTAGTGAGGTTTTTCAGTGTTCTCGACCCGTTAACAGTTTTTGGTATGATTTTTTTTTATAAGACCGTGTATATTATAGTTGTTTAGAGCATCCTGCAAATTTTCAGAAAATTCTGAATAGTTTACAGTACCGAAAACTAGGTTCAAATATGTTGTTTTCCATGCGCATAAACAAAATTAGTGACGCTTGTAACATGTTTGAACCTAATTTTCGGTACTGTAAATTATTCGGAATTTTATGAAAATTTGCAGGATGCTCTAAATAACTACAATATACACGATCATAAAAAAAATCACACTGAAAATTATTCAAAAGTCAAGAACACTGAGAATACAACCGATAGGGCTTAAAGTCAAGCCTCTATACGAGAATTCTCAATACAATTTTACAAAATGAAAAGTAAAACCTAAAAAAAAAAAAAAAAAAAAAAGTGATCACCCCATATATATAGTCTCCTTTCCCTATATATACTAATTAATTTCACAAATAAATTGCCGTGACTATTTCATGTACAGATATATTGTATATATATATATATAAACATAAACATAATATTATATATATGTTAGTAGTTAAAAAAAAAAAGAATTAAGAACCTGGACGAAGTTGAGAAAGTGAATCAGCTTGATATTAATTTGAGAAAGTGTCTCTCTTATATTTTCACATGTTTATAGACAACACATATATATATATATATGCAATCAATATGAAAAAAGACAAATATGAATTTGTTGTGCAACACTGCTCATTAAAGAGCCCCACCCGTGGGGCTTTTGTGTATTTCCGACTCCTGAATAGTTTTTGGTGTAATTTTTTTTAATAACAGTGTATTTTATAGTTATTTAGAGCTTTCTACAAATTTTTTAGAAAATTCTGAATAATTTACAGTGTCGAAAATTAAGTTCAAACATGTTTTTCATACCTATGAAAAAAGTTAGTCACGCATGCAACAACTTGTTTTGAACCTAGTTTTCGGTACTCTAAATTATTCGAAATTTTCTGAAAATTTGTAGGATGTTCTAAATAATTATAATATACACAATCATAAAAAAATCACATCAAAAACTATTCATGTGTTGCGAGCCCTACAATAAAATTTCCTAATATATATATATATATATATATATATATATATGCATGTGTGGACCATGCATGTTACGTATAGGTTATATACACCATGCAGAAAAAGGTGAAAACCTCTTGTTTTTTTTTATATATAAATGGACATCCTTGTTTCCCACTAACTTAAATAATGACTCTCAATTATTTCTATCTCATCATATTATATAACTCAGCTGCCATATATACACATAAATATGAATAATGGGTGAAAATTAACTTTTTTTAATATTATTTTATAAAATAGTTTTCTTATATATAATACTTTTAAAAAAAAAAAAAGTGTTCAGAAGTTTTAACATTGTATTAAATGCATTTTGAAGAACATTTTACAAGGAATTATTATACAAAATTACTAAAAAAAAAGCTATTTTACACAATGCAAATGACCACAAATGAATTGTTATATGTGAGATCTTTCGTAAATAACTGTGAGAGTGATCGATAATAAATAATTAATAATTTATTAAATACTAGTTATCTATTATTTTAAAGCAATTAATGAGTTTTGGAATGAAATTTGCCTCTTATTTTATGTCAGGAATTAGAATATTGTTATAGTATATTATCTGGTCCAACATAATATAATTTAGAGTAAATTATGGTTAAAATACTTAATATTTTTAAAATATTGTACTTTTATACCCAATGTGTTAAATATATACTCAAATATCTTCAAAATATTGCACTTTCATACCCTATCTTTTTTTCGGTGATAAATATACTCAATATCTTCAAAATGTTGCATTTTTATACTCAATTTTTTTTGCAGTAAATATACTCAATGTTTTTAAAATATTGTACATTTATAATAAAAAAAAATCATTTAATATTTTAAAATTAATCAAAATAATTAAAACTTACATTTTTCCTACACTTTTTTAAAAAAACTTATATTTTAAATTCATGGAAAAATATTTTTTAATTATTTTAAATCATTTTAAAAAATTTAATAAAACATTTATTAATTTTTAATTTAAAATATATATTTTGAGGAATATTAAAAAAGAGAAAATAATTAAAAAATTAAAAAATAATTAAAAACATATATTTTTCCTTAACTTATTTCTCAAAACAATAAAAAAAAAATATAGGTATAAAAGTGCAACATTTTAAAAACATTGAGTATTTACCGCAAAAAAGATGTTTGGGTATAAAAATGTAACATTTTGAAGACATTGAGTATATTTACTGCCAAAAAAATATTAGAGGTATAAAATTGCAATATTTTGAAAATATTTGATATTTTAGCCACAATTTACTCTATAATTTATAGATATCATAACGATTTGTAGTGTAATTAAAATATCCAATTTACATATTTTAATTTTAGTTTAAAAAAGTAGAATTATACTAATCATCCTATGTGTGTTGCCACTTTAGGCATCTCCAACCCATCTTTATTTTTTACTCTACCTTTTACATTATTTTTACACTATTCGTGGTCTATCTTTATTTTCATCTCCAATATATTTAAATTCAAACAATTATTTAGAATTTGCAACTTAATATTGATTAATTAATTATATATTTTATTAATTAAATAATAGTAATAATAATATAAATAAATATGATATTTAAAAGACAACACACATTACGAACATATATGTTCATCTTTTCATTACAAAAATGATTTTTCTACTTTATATTAGTGGTTTTATTTTACTTAAAATGTATTTAAAAAGAATATTTGCAATGTATTTTAATTTCTTATTATGAAATTAATGTTTAATAGTTATTTTTGAGTATTTCTTTTATTTAATTTGATCAATAATTAATTTTAATTTATTATATATAAATAAATATTTAGAACAATATCATATATATATATATATATAATATATAATAATTCTAATTTAATTATAAAACTAACTTTTATATATATAATATTATTTTATTTTATTGTTAAAAAATAAATAGAGAAAAATGTGTATAAAGGCTCTATATATTATATAGTTTTAAAGGCTCCTTTTGGAGATGACCTTAGAAATTAACATATTGCTAACATTATATCGTAATCAAAATGATGTCATCTTTTTTTGTCGAAAATGAAGAAAAATGACATTTATCTTAATTATATAAATATATAGCTATCATTAATGTGTACCAAACATTAGTCTTATTAGTCATATTATTTATTAAATAATTAAATTCATTATTTTATGTATAGAACTCACTTTCCACACTTGGAAAATTGCAATGACTTTATTTGCAGAGTACATATCAACTTTATGTAAAGTAGTTTTGAATTTTCAATCCACTATTACAACTTATACCACACCACTACAAACTTTTAATGAGTTTTTCTTTTGCAGATATTTATCCAAATGTGGTGATACTCTTTTTAATAGTACTAGACTAGCTAGCTGGCATGCACAAAATTATTTATGAAAATTATATCAGAATTTATTATAATATTCATGAATGATCTTATCTCATCCACATATCTATGAAGAGAAATCACATCTTCTCATACTTTTTCAAAAATGTTCAAAAATGTAACCCCAAAATAAAAAAGTAGGATATATATATGCATTAATTATATACGACAATATTAATCCATCGATCTTTTGTCCCGCATGCTAGTCACTGCATATATATATATATAAATATATTTTTAAGAGTTTATATATTTTTTAGAATATATGTTTTACTTTATTATTTGTTTAGATCCTGTATTTTGATGAATTATTTTTTGAATTTTATGTTTTGTAAAATAGTTTAAATAGGCCCCTAAATCTAATTTTGAATAATAAAAAATTGAATATAACAACACAGTTTTTAGGTAAAATGACTGTATTTTTATTTTGAGTTGTTAGTTTAATAAATTATTTGTGATTTTAGTTCAAAAAATTTTGATCAAAATCAAGTTTAAGGTCTATTTGAATTATTTTAAAAAATATAAGGTCTAAAAAATACTTTTTTAAAATATAGAGTCCAAACAGATAATAAATCAAAACACATGGTCTAAAAAAACATAAACCCGATTTGTAAAGCGGGCTCGGAGAACTATCATAGTTATAGTTTTTTTTTTTTGACAAGTATCATAGTTATTTATTGTTTGGTGAAATGAAATATGTTGAATTGATATATATATATATATATACATATATTATTGGTTTTTTCTTTTAAGAAAAAGCAATGCATTTATTAGATCTCTTGATTATAAATGCATGTAGGTATAGCAAACTAGAATCACAACGTATTTTCCTACAAAATTTAAACTATACGTATTAAAGTTAATTATTTTATTCCTTGACTTTATCAAAATATATATAATATGATTATTTTATTCTTGCTCATACACTTTATAAATATATTGAACAGGAGAAAAATACTCTTTTTTTAAGGAAAAAATAATCATATAAAAAAATTGGAAAAATTATTAATTTTAGTAAGTGTAGTATAAAACAATTAATTATTATTCATTTTTCAAATAGATAATTAAATTTATTTTTTACCTTAAAAATAAAAATATTAAATGATATATTCTCTATTTGCCGTTAAAGTTGAAAAAATTCAAATAGAATTTCGTTTCCAATGAGATTTCAGGAAACAGATCATTATTTATGATTAGTTGTACGTACTTTATTATAAATAATAATAATAATAATAATACTTAGGAAAAAAAATACCAATAAAATTACAAAAGCATACATATTTAGACAATAATATCACACACTAGTATCTTCTCTTGTCGTATATGTTAATATGCATATGAATCGTCTCCATGCAAAAACATGAATGTTGTCGTTTTAGAGACAAAATCCATTCAAACGACACTCTCTCAATAGTCTATGCATGTATATCCTTTGATGTAATAATCTTATGTATTTGTGTACATAAAATTATTACATAATTATATATATGGGTTCCATTTTTGTCCCTTTAGGGAGGGATCTTGTTCATTCTACAGTCATTTGATTAGATTCATCGAATAATTATTAATTATTGAAGGTATAAAATGAAATTTAAAGATCATTAAATCTAAAATTAAACTTACAGCATATATAGCGAGATATCATTCTCTAAAGAGTTATTTTAATTTGAAACAAATTTTGAAATATACTTTTTATTTTTAATTTCATTTTTTTTTAAATTATGAGCTGGACAAATAATATTATGACACGTGTTACTACTTAACGGGCCTAACAAATGTGTACCAACGGAGACTAACGAAACTAGACGGTATATTTTCCTACCAAAAATAAAAATTGGATACTAAATCACAAATTTTTAAAAAAATTGAGTATTTTTGCCGTCAATATCTCTATATATATAATTAATATATAATGTATAGCATATTTATATATTATTTATAAAAATTTATTGTATATTTACTGATATAATCTAACATTTAAGACATGTCATCGAAAAGATGTACACCTACATTTAAGAGAAATTAATGCTAAATTGCACACTAAGGTGCTCAAGACCTATCTTTATTGGTGTAAAAAAATATGTGACACCTGCTACTAAATTAAATTACAACAGTGACAATATTACAAATATTTGAGAAATTAAAAGCTTTTACCAAATTCACCAAGAAGAGATATTACACCACCAAACACTTATAGGTCATATATAGTTTTTATTCCATACAAACATGTCTTTATTAGAAAATATATGTATATATATCTCATAGGTGTCTAAGGTAGACATTTCTAATGGTTGCAGTAACAGTAAAAACAAGAACAAACAGTCCAACAACAGTAGAACTCCCAGTCCAAAGATCCTTAAAGTAAACCTTCTTAAGTGTTGATCTTGTAACATTCCAACGATTCTCATAAAACTTGTTCAGATCATTATAAAAACGAGCATAGAAAGTCTTCTCCCTCGGAATCTGATTACACAGACCATTGAACAACCTAGCAGCCTCCTTGTTACTGCCAAGCATGTTAGTAATGATCTTCCTCTCGACCAAAAAATCAACATCTTCACTGGTGTTGATGAGCTGATCCATCAAGGCAACATATCCACAGATGTAATCCTCTTTCGGATAAAGACACTGCTCCAAAGCCATAACATTTCTCAGCAAACATTCTGTGTCGTTTTCAAGCTTCAACTCAGGTAGTTTCAGCTTCATACCTTTACTAGCTGGTATGAACTTCAACACCGGCTTCTTCGAAATCTTCACATCTGCTAAGCTTGTTCCTTTGCTCGCTCGCTTGAATGTGACTCCGGCCTTGTCGAGCTTTGTGGCAGAGTAGAGGTATTTTCTGTCTGCTATGTCCTTCTGTTGTGGATTTCTACGCTTTATGAACTCCCTTGGAAGCCAAAACTCTCTGAGCAAGTTGGTGAAGTGCTTGATCTCTTTGATCTCAGCAAACTTTTCCCAGTCAGATTCTTTCACTATGTGATCTTTGAAGAAAGAACAAGTGAGTTTCAGAAACGGGTTCATGTGGTTACTAGCTTGAGTGATTGGAACATTGACAGAAGGGAGGTGTGGAGCAGTAATGGTGTACAGCTGTCTGAGAACGAAAAAGGGTATTTGATTCTCTAACATGATCAAATCAAGCTTAATAGCTTTCTTCAACCATGGTGTGGATAAGATATAATCATCGTCAGACTCTTTCTTGGAATCGTTCCTCTGAAAAAGCTCGACAATGAAACAAGCATCTCTCATAATAATTTTCTCGAACGCTTGGTCTTCATCATCAAATCCGTTGTTGCTCAACCCTGCATATCTACCGTGAATTTCTTTATAGGAATCTCTAATGAACTCCTCCATCTGGTTTGAGACTGACCCATCTTTGGGAAGACGCTGAAGAAGCTTTTGGTGGTACTTTTCTTTGAGAACCTCCATAGCTTTGAGCTCTTCTCGGCCATGGTGGAATGGACCTATTGAAATCAGCTGAGGAGTGTAAGCAGATTCTTTGACTTTCCTCAACTTTCTGGGAATTCTATGAATCCAACACTTTGACCATTGGTTTGACTCCAAATCTGTTGGAATATCTATAATCACTGACTTGTTGTGATCAATACTATCTTCATCCATATCTGCAACTTAATTACAAACAAAAACATTATATAACAACAATAATATATATATATACACATATATATAAGCAATGATAATATTTCTCTACATGAAAAATTAAACATATACAAATATATATATATATATATATATATAGAAAGAGAACTGAGAGACTTACATTTTGGCAGAGAGAAAGTAAAGTGTTGATCTCAGTTTTTGTGATGTGAATATATATACAACTTTTCTTATATCTCTTTATATAACCAACAAACAGTTTAACCTGTTATTTTCGAGTCTTTTAAAATTGTTAACTTTAAGTAAAAATATAAATATTTTTTAATTGTTACGTCTTTATAATTAATTATATTTAAATATTTTTCATTGAATTAATTAGAGTACGTCAAATAAAAAATGATTATTTAATTTCAAGTAACTAGTATATTTAATCATATAGAACATTTAGCTTAACACAATTTGATGAAAATTTACTTTATAATTGTGAGAGTTAATGATATATATTAATTAGTGTTTGAATGCAAGTACATAGTTAGGTAGGCATTTTTATTTTATGAATTAATGTTTACGTACGTAAGAGGAAATGAGAGAAAGATAAAAGACTATTGTTGTCTGTTATCACCTTAAAGTATCCAATACCACATGAGGTGACGTCCTATGATTGGTTAGCGATATCTTATAATACTTATTAAATTTAAATAAGTGAGATCTGATATTAGATTGCATCAATAATAGTTTATCACATACTTGTGGTGTTAGACACCAATGATGCCCCTAAGCAATTCTCAACATAAAATGTGATAAGGCCAAAATAGGTGTTAGTTAGATATATGTAGATTGTAAATGTATACAAACATTAATAAATGACAACAAGCTATTTATTAATGTAATAAAAGCATATGATTAAAATAATTTAGATGATAAAATTAACAATATGAAATATTCATGAAGTGGAAACACTCTAATTAGTTAAGTAGTTTAGTTTAGACATATATATTATTAAAAAATTCTCATTCTCATCTATAATCATCGTTCATCGTCCTAAATAGCCTACTTCGGCGATTAGAAAAGGAAACAAATTAGACATAGTAAAATAAAATATTTCAAGAAAACTAATATTATAGCCAAAATAATGTTCCAAATAGCCAATTTTTTTACAAAATAATTATTTAAAATTTTACTTTTACTAATATTTTTCTATTAGTCAATTATGAACTTTTAAATTAAGAAAGAACAATACATATAATCTTACTATATTTAATCTAAAACTTGATATTTTTGACATACAATTATCAATTATGATAAAAAAAAAAAATAGGGATAGTACACATCTTTAAATTTTTATTTGATGACCCTTACATTTTGTTATTTTTAAATTATTTTTATAAACATCAATAATTTTTATTTTTTAAAAAGATTCAGCATTAAAATTATCAATAAAATCCCAAACGTATAGTTGTTGTATATTAAGTTAGTTAGAAGATTGAGTGTGATAAATTACTATTATTTTAAAAAAATCAAGTTATATTATAAATACACTAATTATGGCACGTTTAAAAGCTTATGAATTGACCAGAAATGGAGAACTAGTCATGTGAAAATAAAATTATTTTCAATTTGAGTCATTTTTTACAGTTGGACTAATATTAAATGCTTTTCAGTGACAGATATATATCAAATTAAAAGGTAGTTGTTGGATTTTGGCTCATACATTTACTCACCAATTGAATGGTATCTGCAGCATAAATATTTAATGTAAATATCTAATGTTTTATCTTTGTTACGGTTAAATATTTAATTTTTTATTTTTATGATAAAAATATTTAATGTTTAATATATGTTAAAGATAAATACTTAATTTTTTTTCTTTGCGACAAAAATACCTAAAATTACTAAAATATTACTTTTGTCAGTACCTCCTGTGTTGGAACAGTTAAGCATATTGAGTAAGCAAATATTTGTCACTCTGTAATCGATCAATTTTATATTTATTTTTTTAAAAAAATATTTTAAATTAGAAAAATGAATTGAAAAAATATTTTCAATTAATACAAATTTAAAAAATATATATTTTGATAACAAAAATATACATATCTAGTGAGTCAACCTTTAACAACTTCAATAGATAAGGTATTGAAAAATGTAATGTTTTAAAAACTTTAGGTATTTTTGCCGCAAAAAAAAATGATTAGGTATTTATCTTTAACAAATATTGAACATTGGGTATTTTTGCCGTAGAAATAAAAAATTAGATATTTAACTGTAATAAGTGTAAAACATTGAGTATTTATGCCGCAAATATCTATTTTTGAATTCATCACATGTACTAACACTCAAATTTATATGTTACTACACAGTACATGATAATTCTCAAGAACAAGAAGAAATACTTGACGACTGCACAACCTTTTTGTAATTTTTTTTATCTTTGATCTCCAAAGTTGACAAGACATCCTTGGTATAACCGATGTAAAAGAGTGTGGAAACATCTTTCACAATAAGGGATGAGGACGAGAACAGCTGTAAAACTGTTCACAAGTCGAGAACACTGAGAGTCCTACCGATAGAGTTAAAGTGAAGCCCCTATAAAAGCCCCTATAAGATAATTCCCCTAAATATATATATTTATACAAATAAGTGTTTGGAGGATTAGATCCCCAACCGTTGGCTTAAGACTCAAAGCCCCCACCACCCCAGCTAAAGGTGGTAGGCTTTTACTCACCAAAATTATTATTAGACATTTCAGGGATAGAATTAAAAGAACTTCAATAATATTTTTCAATGACAAGACATATGGTATATTTATTATCACATCTAAAGGGACACGTGGCATACTGTGAGAGTAGAGACAACTACATAAAGAGGTTGTCTAATCATAATTTGGAGCGTAGAAGATGTGTCTGATCGAGATCATAATGAAGATTGAGATCGAAATAATCAAAATTTGAGATTTTATACACTATTAATTTGAAGTTATATACATTGGAAACATATAAATATTGAAAAAATATCAAAATTAAAAAAAATCACATCAAATGAATAATTAGTGGAAAGTAACACATTACCATAAAATTTTATCAAAAACAATCTATTTTCCATCAATTCACATCGATTTTAACTCAAATTAAATTTCTCATAGAATCATTGATTTTAATACCCAAAATTAAGGTTTGATATAGCCATCCATTTGCATCAATTTTGTTCGAAATTCTGCAAGTTTTGGAAGAAAAAAAAAACACGAAAAAAAAAATGTACAAATGTGTTAAAAAAAAGAGTAAAGTGAAGTGAAGATTTTTGTGGGTTTAAATTGAATTTTGACAACTACTAAAAACAATTTTTATAAAAAAGTAATGATATAGTGGATTGGTACTTCGATGAGGGGAGGTGGCAGCGTTAATGGTTGTGACAGTGTTAAGGTGGTGTCTTCTTCCACCGTGGGTAGCTAAAGAGAAGAGAAGAAGTATTGGATGGATATTTTAGTTCAAATTTAATTTTAGAGCACCACACTTTAGGGGGTGTTTGGTATGAGGTTTGAGTTTGTGGGAGTAGAGTTAGAGGAGGTTTAGATTAAGAGAATGTGAAACTCAAGTGTTTAAAGGGGTTGAGATTATCCTCAAATCAAGCTAAAAAATGGGACCCACTTGGAAACACAAACCCCCAGGTCATTAAAAATAAATTTACCAAATATGAGTTAGATTTGACATTCTCATTCCCACCAAACCAAACCCCCATACCAAACACCCCCTTAGTGAAGTAGTGACCCTCTTAGCTTGGTACTTCGATGTATATTTTTGTTATCAAAATATATATTTTTTAAATTTGTATTAATTGAAAATATTTTTTAAATTTGTTGTGGTTCCCACTCTTTGGAAGTTGCATACACTAATTTTCCTCCGTAGATGTGCTAAAATGATAAATTGTCAGGATAAAAGTGCAAATATCAAATATGTAGTCGCCTAAAATCTCTATACTAATGGGCAGTGTTTGATTTAAGGATTCTATTGTAAAATAAGATTCAACATGATATATTTTGTTCCGAATTGTTGTGTATTTGATTGTAACACGAATTGTTCTTAAAAAATAAATTGAATTTTAGAGCATATTTTTTCAATAATTAATAAACCTTACATATTTTTTAAGTATGGGGGTTTGGAAGCATTTCTCTTCAAATTTCTCCTACATAAAGAGATATTAGTGTTTCTAGTGGTATTCAACACGAACAATTAAAAAGAAAAAGTTACATTTTTTCAATAATTACATTATTATTTTTAATATAACACATCATAACATTTTGGGACCATATCTAGAAAGATGAGTATATGAGTGCTTAAGTGTAGTGCCAATAATTCTAAACCACTCCTTAGATTTATAGTTAATTAAAATAAATAAATAGTATCATGTAAATAAATTAATATTCAATAATTACAGTAATTTTTTTTATAAATCATTATATAAATTTTTAATTTTTAGATATGTATTTATTGATTATGATTAGTTTAGTATTCAAAAATATTAAATAAGTCATGATAATTTAATATATATTTTTAATATAACTATCAAGAAGATGTAAACATTTAAAAGAGTTCGTATATATTATATATGTTTTTTTTTCAATAATATGTGATTATTTTCAAACCTTTTTCATTTCATGATATATCAATATTTTTATATTAACTATATATTAATGCTCTACATAGTTTCGACGAGCTAATTCATTTTTAGAGATAGCTTATTTACGAGGAATAATGATCTATGCACAAAAATATTACACCATGATATTGTTTTTTAAAATAGTGGGTCCCATCTGAAATATATATGATTGGTTAAACAGAAATTACTACGTCAGTTGTTATAATAATTTGATACATATTTTGATGCACGTATATATCATTACTCTTTTCTCAAACGTTTCCATTCCTTTCCTTTCAAGCTGTTAGTATGAGCCTGTTCAGCTGATTCCTAAGAATTCCATCTTCCCTATCTAAACACTGAATAGCCTTTGTTGCATCATCACTTTTAAGTCCCGAAGAAGCTTAAACCTTTAGTAATAATAATAAATAGTATATCACACTTCTTTTTTTTATTTTTCTGCCTATTTTGTGTACACTAGCGCACTCTTTCCTCATTCGAGTAATGATATATGTACCCAAAATATGTTCTAAAGGATTACACACAGTGATATAACACTATTTTTTAAAACAGTGAGTCACAATTTAAATAAATGTGATTAGTTAGAAAAAACGGTCACGTTACTGTATGTAATGTTTAGGTACATATTTTGGTTGTGCATATCATTGCTCTTTGTCGTGCATAGCAACTTCTTTTATCGCGAAATTCTCCTTTTTATATTTCATTATCCCTAGCACTTATTGCCTCTTTTAATTAATTATATTATTAACATGATGATTATATATAATTTAATCTTATGAAAATTTTGAAATATTGTGGGGACCCGTCCATTAATATATTTACCAAATTGCTTTTATAAATACATGTTATTATTTTTAGAACAGAAATACTAAGTTAACAACGACTTGGCTATTTGAAAGTCAATTTTAAAAATAAATTATCGAACCTTAATTTAATGTAACGATAAAAATATAAATAAAGTAGCATTAAAATATTCACATAAAATCTCCCCACCTAACATGTAGAATAATAATAATAATAATAATCCTTCTACCTAATTAATAATTAATCAGAAAGTCTTAAAATAATGTCTATTTGAAAGCCATCAGTTAAAAGTTTACTTCATGATAAAATCTATATGCCAAGTAGTATTATAAGTAACATAAAAGAAAAAGAAAAAACAAATAGATCATTTGGCATAATTAAATTGAACTTTAATAAGATGATTATTTAAAAAAAAAAAAGATTTACAAAAAGTAATTTTGGATAGGATAGTATGGCTATGGCTATAAAAATATAAATAAATAATTAAAAGAAGATTTGGACTGGAGTACACAATTTTTACTCTCTTTCGGTTTGTTTTAATGTCACTTTTAATACTCTTTTCCTAAAAATACTAAAATATCACTTTTCTTTTTCAGAATTGTGCCCTTAGTCAATCTTTTTTATTTTTATTTAATTATTTTGTAAAATGTATTTTTTATTATTTTAAACAAATTCATTTTATTTTAAAATAAATAATAAAATTCAGTAATGCATTAAGAAGGCCTAGATAAAATATTGAGAGTTTAAATAATGTGAAATTAATGTGGTCCAATCTCCAATTCTAAATATTAATAAGGTTTTTAATATCCAAAGCTTGTGGGAAGCTTTAAATTTTTAACAATAGCAAAAAAAAAAAATATTGGAAAGGGAAATCATAGCAATGTTGGGTATGTATATATAATTAGAGCTTTGTTTTAATGAGGAACATTTAATACAAATAATTTAAGAGCTTTAATTTGAGTTATTATATAAATTAGAATAATTAGCAACAAAACTCCTTTAAGTTTGCTTTTTTATACACTTAACTCTTTTTTTTTTTTTGTAGCAATAATCCCTAAATTGTTAGTCTCAAGGCAAATCTAAGCTACTAACTGTCATTGTGGACAGTTCATGTGTGCATAAGGGTACATGTGGCCCGTTTATAATGGTCCACGTTATTTATTTATTTAAATATTATAAAAATTATAAAAAAAGAATTTAAAAATTAATTAAAAAATTAAAATTAATTTAAAATTAAAAAATTAAAATTTTGTTTTCTTTCTTTTTCTTCTTTTTCTTTTCTTCTTTCTTGATCTTGATCGATCTCCCCCTCTCACTCTGCCCAGATATCTCTCTCTCTCTCTCTCTCGATCTCCCTACCTCTTTCTCTCTTGACCTCGGGACCGGAGGGGTTCGTGTCTGTGTTTCTCGAGGTCGGAGGGGAGCGTGATTTGAGTGGGCCGGAGCTGCGTTCACCGTAGCCGGAGATAAGGAGTTGGACGGGAATAAGAAGAAGAAAAAAAGAATTTTTTTTTTTATTAATTTTTAAAATTTAAAAAAAAATTATAATAGTTTTGTAATTTTAATTTTTATAATATTTAAATAAATAACATGGACCAATAGAAATGTGCCACATGTACCATTGTGTACACGTGGACTGTCCACAGTGGTAGTTAATGGACTGGAATGGATGACACCTTAGATTTACCAACAGATTGGTACTCTAGGGACTATTGTCACACAAAAAAAAACAGGAGGTTAAGTGTATAAAAAGGCAAATTTAAGGGGATTTTGCCGCCAATTACTCTATAAGCTATAGTCATTTCATACTCATTCTTTTGCCACCATAATTCTTCTTCATTCTCATGCAATTATGCTTGTTAGCAACACTAAAATAAAAGGATTTATAAGGTCATAATTCTAGTATTAGCACTGACGGATAGGGATGCATATTTTCTCCATGGGGACGGGGTCCCGTGGAGACCTGCCCCTAATAGGGTGGGGAATTCCCATCTAAATGGGGAACGGGGCGAGGACGGAGATAATTTTCAATCCCCAAATGTTAAATGAGGAAATGGCGGTGATAGCACTCCCCGCTTCGATAGGGTCATGTTTAATTTTTATATATTTTTATAATATTTTATATGTATTTATATATTTATGTATGTGTTATTGTAGTATAGTAATAATTATTTTAATATTTGGAATGTTTAGTACTTTAAATCATAAATATTGTGTAATATTTTAATTTACATATAAATTACGATTTTTATTTTAAATTTTATTTTTTAAATAAATGGGCGGGGATTCCCTACCCCGCCCCCAATGGGGAATAAGCAGGGACTAGGCGGGAATGGGGATTAAAATTATAAATGGGGACGGAGACGGGAGGAGCACTCTCTGCCAATTTTCTGTCCTGTGTAGGATAGAGCTAAAATTAATATGTAGGGAGGATAAAAAAAGATTATACTAATGTATATATAATATGTATAAGAGTAATGATATGTGCACCAAAATATTACACCAACTTACGTGACAATTTATTTTAACTAATCACATTCATTTCAGAGGGATCTATTTTTTAAAAACCAGTGTCACATCAATTGATTTAATGTTTTGGTGCACATATCATTATTGTATGTATAAAATTATAGGACAATTCTTCTATAGGGGTTTCACTTTAAGCCCTACCGGTAGGACTTTCAGTGTTTCTCGACCCGTAAACAGTTTTCGGCGCGACTTTTTTATGACCGTGTATATTGTAGCTATTTAGAGCATCCTGCAAATTTTCAGAAAATTCGGAATAGTTTACAGTACCGAAAACTAGGTTCAAACATGTTATTGCACGCATGACTAATTTTTTTTTTGCGCGTGGAAAACAACATGTTTGAACCTAGTTTTCGGTACTGTAAAATATTCGGAATTTTATGAAAATTTGCAGGATACTCTAAATAGCTACAATATACACGGTCATAAAAAAAAATCGCACCGAAAATTGTTCACAAGTTGTAAACACTAAGAGCCCTACCAGTAGGGCTTAAAGTGAAGCCTCTATTAGTGAATTCCCCTAAAATTATATAAATGCATAATAGTTTTTTTTTTTTCAATTTTAAAGGCACTACTATAAATTTATACACATATTTATTAATAAATAATGTTTTTACGAAAATATAGAGAAAAAAAATAGGAGTCATGTCCACTCCTATTCCCCTATCTCCACCATTGAGCATTAGTGACACAACAATTAAGACAGTGATCTTGAAATTGTGTATAGAATGGTTGAAAAAATAGCTAAAAAATTACTTGTTTTCTTTTTATTATTACTTCAAATAGACTAATGTCTAGCTCAATATTATTTTATTAACAGCCACATGAAGTAAAACGATAAAATTCATTAAATATTTAATGTAGAATATATTAAAATAAATTATGTTTAACTAAATTACAAAGGTGGTCTAGAGTGAGCCCTACACAAACATCACTAGCTAGTAATAAAGTATATTTTTGGGGATGCTCTAACAATTTTTTGTTTATGTTATATAAATAATATAATTTCATAGAGGTTACAAGTAAGAGTTCTAAGAAGAGAAAACATACATTTTCTTCTATATAGCATTTTTTTTTAAGTATATATAATAGCTTAACACGATTTAAAAAAATAATATAAACATATTACAAATAGCAATCTTTGGAATTGACTAGCCTTCTATAACTTAATACCTAATTACTCTATTATAGATGTCTCACAATGGGAGAGCTTCATCATTAATACCTTAATTACCTTATTTGGAAATTCTTGAAAACTTGATTACCTTACTACAAATTTCATTATCTTGCTAATTCATGATGTGAATTTGATTCACATTTAATTTGCTGTTATGATCAATAACAGCTCATAAGAACCAGACATTCAAACATGAATTAGAATTAAAACTTAAACCAGAAAAATAAACAAAAATAGAACTTAGCTCGAAATCCAAATGGCAGCAAGAATGAATTCTTTATTGATCATCAGCACATTACAATCAAAGTTCTTGAACTCACAACTCTCATCAATGGTACATTACACCAATTACAAAATCCTCACCTGAGGTACCCTTGATCTGAAACACAAGGGACCTGTACAACCCTCCTTTCACTCACAGAAAAATTACACTTTGAGAAGAAGAGAGAAAAATTCTAAAACAGAGAGAGACAATTCTTAGTGCTGAGATATCTCCCGAGATGGTGTGTTGATGACTATTTATAGACATTGAGTTAGTTGAGCTGAGAGAATAGCTAACTAACCAATTGAATGACTAAAAAGAATAAATTGCTGACATGGCCATCTGTTTTTGTGAGCTAATTCTCCAACAATTCATAACATTAAATTCATTGATTTAATATTCTTCCCATAATTTTTTCCATGACAAACAAAGCTTAACCACAAAATAAGTCCAAAAACATAAAAGAAAGAGTGTTGCTAATAAATACTTTAAGGTGTCCAACACCACATGAGGCGACTCTTCACAATTGGTTAGCGATGCTCCATATTTATTATTGAACTAAATTGTGTAAGTCTCGATATTAAATTATACCAATAACAATATGCTAACTTCATATGGTATTGGACACCACTAGTTCTCCTTAGCATTTATTTACAAAAAATAGTCATTGATAGACTTAGCTTAGCCTACCTTTACCTAACAATTATGATGTATGAAATGACCTATAACCGATATATTTGAAATTTAACCTTGATGCAACTAAATGATCGTTTACTATAATCATTGTAGTATAGAAGAAAAAAAATGGGCATTAAAGAACTAAGTCCAAAGCCTAACAAAGTAGGCTCAGCCAAAATTCAATTATAGCTACAAAAGGCAACCCAAACACAAATTATAATTCCCATACAATAACAAGTATGCTTTACAAAATTGAATCTTTATTTTCTCTTCAAAAAAAAAAAAAAAACCATCTTTATTCCATATAAAGATTCAAACTCCAAACCTCTCTTTTGACTAATTTTTGTCAGAAAAATGCAAGCTTCTATCTAGAGTTGGGTGAAGTACAATGATAAAGGTTGTGGTACAAGTCATGCCTTCCTATACTGTGACAGGCTTTAGATTTCCAATATTTGTGTGTATAGAGATGAATAAAGTATAAGAAGATCATTTTCTTGCCCTTAAGTTGTGAGAAGAGTTGTGTGACACCCTAATCAATTGTGATGGAAATGGGCTTAAGAGATTTAAGGGCATGATGAACCAAGCTTTCTTGGTGAAACTTGCTTGGTTTATGATTTGTGACATAAACAGATTAGCATAGGGGTGTCTCTTTTGTTAGGATAGGTAGTTAGAAGTCGGTACTGAAAAATTGCACTTAGACATCGAACACGAGACATCAGTTCTTGTCTCGTGCTAAAAATGAACATCTAACATCAGTTGTCCCATGTAATAAGAGATCGCAGCGATTCTTGTGGCACTAATCTCTCGTTCATCTTTTTATATATATATATTATTAATACTCTATTAAAATGCCCTATTAACAAATATTTTTATTATTTAAAATTTTATGATGTCTTTATATATTTAATATTTTAAACTAATTAATTATGTGCATTACATGAGACATTGATTCTAGTTAATTAGTTAGTTTATTAAAGTATGATGATGTATAGTTTGATGTTAATACAATTTAGAAAGTTAGTAACTCAATTTGGTAAACAAAATAAGAAATTTAGTTGATTAGAAAATATACTCTATTTAAACTATAACAGGCTATTCTAAGTTAATTGAGCACTCTATATATTATGTATGGTTTTATTTGTTTTGGGAATTTTCTTCATCTAAGAGATTTAGTTCAATATATAGAGAAAATTCTGTCGAAATTTAGTTAGAAACGACAATTTATTTATACTATCTATTAGTTTTAGTATTAGATTATTCAATTACTTAATGTATATCTAATTAATACTTATACCGAAATTAACTTTAAGTTCTAACTTTTGAAATTGAATTTGTGTAGTTTTATAGGAGGATGACATATATCATTGAGGAGATCAATGAGACAAGGAATGAATGGTCATAGAAGCTTACTAAGTGAATGTGTTAGCTATAGGGTAACTTTAATCATCTATGTACGCCCTGGATTTCCCACGAGCTGTTTAGCAGGACGATCCTCGGACTAAACATGATTTAGCCCGAGGCTCCCACAGGCCAGAGGCTTTATCTTCAGGACGGGCCCTTTCTAGCTCGAGGGGATGGAGTTTCCTGCTCATCATGCTGTTCCAGGAGCTGGGAACAACATCCGACGACCACTGAAGGATCAGCTCGGGTTATGGATTGCTCCGGTAGCGAGCTTCTCAGGAAGCTCTGACCCTATGGGAAGTCAACACGCAAGATAAACGTGCATAATCCTGCCATCACGTGTCCGATATCCCCCTGACTTCTCGGACACGCCGCAGGAACGTGCGTATTCAGACACCCACGGATGGGTTGGGCCGTGCGGCCCATTATCTCCTTCCATACTGATTAGACCACACTTGTGTGTCAGGTTTAGGAAGTAATCATGAATATCACAGACTTGATATGACAAATGGTAAGGTCACGGGATGACCTCCCTACCAATTTCCAGGTGCCTTCTCCTATAAATATGGAGACCCTGGGAATTGATAGGGGTTGGAAAAAATAGTCTTGTAAGAACTATATATTTTGTAAACCAATTACCCAGAAAAGATCAATAATATTGACTAGTGGAGTAGAAGGATTTTAACCTTCGAACCACTTAAAAAACGTGTTTAGGGTCACCTAGTTCTTCTCACAAAGATTTCATATCTGCGGCGGTTCTACTTTTAAGTACTAATCTCTTTCTCTTCTTCTCTTAATTACCTGTTGCCGAAGAACCGCGTCAACAGTTTGGTGCTTTCATTGAGAGAGAATCCAATTAGTACTACCACAAACATACAACTATGGTGACCACTCGATCCAAACATGGCAACGAGACAGAACAGCATGATGGGCAGGAGGCCCGCCATGCTGCCCTCCCCGAGGAGCAAGTTCCTGAAGTCCAGCAAAGGCCAGGAAAGCAGCCGGCCGGCCAAGACGACACTGGTAGTTCGACGCCCCGGCCACCTAATCCGAATCCAGGTTATTATACTGCGGTGGAGATGGAGAATGCTCAACTGAGGAGCCAGCTAGCAGCAGCTGGACAGCAAATCCAGGATATTCTGAGTCGACTACCCCCTCTCACAACCAACGGTAACGTTGGAAAGAGGCAAGGCGAGGCTCCTAAGTCTCGCCGGAGTAATCGATCCAGGCATAGCCGTTCGGGTAGACTCCCTGCAGCCAACTCCACCCCTTCATCACGCCATCAAGAGGCGAACTTCAGGGAAATGCCTCAGACCGAACTGCAGCAGTACAGCCGTTCGGTTAGGACATCAACCCCTAGCTCTCAGCCTTCCTCGAGGACACCCAGAAGAGATAGGGGAAATTCCCAAAGGAGGGCCGAGGAGATCCGGAGACGTCAGTCCGTCCCCGAAGAGCGTCCAGTTCCTCATCCAGATCGCCCAGCGCGAAACCATCAAGCTGGCAGGGCCGAGAGGCCCCCACCAAATTTAGTCCGTCCAGACGGCACTAGGATCGCCTCTCCGGTCAGACATCCTCCTTCTCCCATCAGATATCCGTCTCCTCAAACCATCCGAGACATCCCGGCCTACATAAATAGTAGGAGAGACCCGCCATCGGCCGGGCCTTCCCGGCGCAGCAGGGTGCCGGGGGAAGGATCAGGTCGGAACCGCCAAAGACGCACATCGAGCCTGTCCAGCAGGAGTCACTGGACCGGTAGTGCACGGAGTGATCTTTCGGGAGGAGACCTGCGACAGCGACTAAGTTCAGCACAAAGTCACCATAATACCCAGGGAGGCGACCTTCGAGATCGCCTCAACTCTCACAGAGAGGATCGAGTTAGGGATGGTAGCCAGGCCCGCTCAGTTGGGGTCCGATCCGAAGTACGTAATGGCGGGAATGTCCCAAATGACCTATCTCCAGATAGGAGGGGCAATAACCCGCCTAATATGTACAACGGGTCCGGAGCTGTTGAACAGCCCCGGAATAACCCAGGATCTCAGGACAAAACCTTAGAGCGCTTAACTCAAATGGAGGAGCTGATGAAGAAGCTCCTGTCAGAGAAAGAAAAAGACGAATATGATTCAGGGGATGAGATGGAGCTCTTCGCCCCCAACATAGCAGCAACGGCATACCCTTCTGGCTTTCGTATGCCTCACTTGTCAAAGTTCAACGGGGATGGAGACCCATCTGACCACTTAGGGATGTTCAACACCCTAATGATGGCTCATAACATCGGGCCAGAGCTTCGTTGCTTGATCTTTCCTTCCACCCTAACTGGACCTGCCAGGCAGTGGTTCAAACAAAGTAAAAGGCAGTCAATCAGCTCCTGGAAGACCTTTTCGGCTGACTTCAAGAGGGCATTCCGCGCCTCTCAGGCCGCCAGGGTCCAGGCCGACTCCCTAGCTAACGTGAGACAGCAACCTGGAGAAACGCTAAAAGCCTACTTGAGCAGATTTGCAAATGTCGCTGCTCGAGCCAGAGATGCCGACGACAGCTCCAAACTCATGGCTATGAGGACTGGGATCCTAGTAGGCGGAGATCTGTGGAAGGATATTCAAAGGAGGGGGGTCAGCTCAGTTAGTGAATTCCTTAACAGAGCCCAAGAATGGATAAACTTGGAGGAAGCTGAAGCTTCAGCCGCGGGGACCAGCCAGGTCCTCGAGAAGCCCGCTGGGGCGGGAACAGAGATCGTAGTAGCGACTCCCGACGTCACGCAGAGCAACCAGCCCGGTGGCGGCAAAAGAAAAGGAAATGGTGAAAACGTCCAGCACGGTCAAAAGAAGAATAAGTCCGTGGATAAATTCAAGCCCGTGTTCACAGCGTATACCGAGCTCACCCAAACCAGAGAGAATATTTTCCTGGCCAACGCTACGCGAGTCCCCTGGAAAAGACCGGAGCCAATAAAGCACCCTAAGGGAAAGAGAGACGCTTCCAAATTCTGCCGTTTTCATAACGACGTCAGGCACAATACCGACGACTGCAGGCACCTCAAAGATGAAATCGAGACTCTCATCCGAGCAGGTCCGTTGGCGCAATACTCGCGGAACAGGGTCCCCACAGGTCGACCCGCTCCGGAGATCCCAGCCAGTCAACCTGGACCTCGAGTAGATCAGGACGTCCCTCCCCCCGTGGTCGAGGGAGAGATTTCCACCATCTCTGGAGGGCCACACATGGCTGGCACGAGCAGAGGCACCCAGAAGAGGTACATAAATGAGTTGAAGGCCCACAATGGAGGGGAGTTCGTCCCGGAACAGCGTCAATCAAAACAACAAAGATTAGAGAAACAACCAGTCACTTTCACGGAGGAGGACGCGGGCCATGTCCAATTCCCTCATAACGATCCCTTGGTCGTAGCAGTCCAGCTCGCCAACCGGAGAGTAAGGAGGGTGTTAGTGGACAATGGGAGCTCGGTGAATCTCCTATTCCGTTCAACCTTAGAAAAAATGGGTCTGACCGTCTCCGAGCTAAAGGCAACCTCGATGATGCTATATGGTTTTTCAGGCGAAGGGTCAGCAGCGATAGGAACGATCGAGCTGGTGATCACCCTGGGCGACGAGTCCCGAACAGTGTCCAAACTGCTCGAATTCGTAGTCATTGACTGCTCCGCTGCCTACAATGCAATTTTGGGCCGACCAACGCTCGTTGCTTTCGAAGCCATCACATCCGTCCGGCACCTCGCCATGAAGTTCCCTACTTCGACAGGGGTCTGCACTATCAAGGGCGATCAGCTCGCTGCCAGGGAATGCTACAGCATTTCCATGAAGGGAAAATCTAAACCCGGGCAGGTGGCGATGGCCATTCAGGATGAAGAGGAATCGCAGGGACCCAAGGCGGCCCCTGAGATTGAAAAACCTCGGGTTTCCGAAGACGAAAAGCTCGCCTTAAGCGAGGACATTGACCCCCGAGTAGGCGAGGACAGGTCCGAGCTCCAAGCTATTGAAGATCTCGAGGAGGTAGGCATCGATGAACAAAACCCTTCACGGACGGTGAAGCTCGGAAAGAACCTCTGCGATAGAAGAAAGGCGGATCTGACCGCGTTTCTGAAAAAGAACCTAGACGTATTCGCATGGTCGCACGAGGACATGATAGGGATCAGTCCGAGCGTAATCATGCACACGCTCCACCTAGACAAAAGCGTCCCTGCAAAGTCTCAAAAGCAGAGGCGTTTAGGGACAACCCGAGCCGAGGCCCTTGAAGAAGAAGTGGCCCGGCTCAAAAAATGTGGCTTTATCCGCGAAGCCAGATTTCCCATTTGGGTTGCCAATCCCGTGTTAGTTCCAAAGCCCAATGGCAAGTGGCGGACCTGTATTGATTTTTCCGACCTGAATAAAGCCTGCCCCAAGGATTGCTTTCCGTTGCCGAGGATCGATCAACTGGTGGATGCCACGGCGGGGCACGAGCTCATGTCCTTCATGGACGCGTACTCGGGCTACAATCAGATCGCGATGAATCCAGCAGACCAGGATCACACCAGCTTCATGACCCCGACTAATGTCTATTGCTATAAGGTCATGCCGTTCGGTCTAAAGAACGCCGGAGCTACCTACCAAAGGCTGGTAAATAGAATGTTCGCGGATCAGATCGGGAAGAACATGGAAGTGTACGTCGATGATATGCTTGTCAAGTCAAAGACTGCCACCAACCACGTTGCCGACCTGGAAGAATGTTTTAACATACTGCGAGAATATGGCATGAGGTTGAATCCTCAGAAATGCACTTTCGGTGTCGCATCGGGGAAGTTCTTGGGTTTCATAGTCAATACCCGAGGAATCGAGGCAAATCCCGACAAGATCAGGTCACTGCTCGAGCTTCCATCCCCCAGGTCGCGGAAAGATGTCCAAGGACTCACAGGAAGGGTGGCGGCACTGAACCGGTTCATTTCCAAATCGACCGACAAGTGCCTGCCTTTCTACAACCTGCTCCGCGGAAACAAGAAGTTCGAATGGACAGTAGAGTGCGAGGGCGCATTCCTCGACCTAAAAACGCACCTGGCTGAGCCACCTGTGCTATCAAAGCCCAGGGTAGGAGAACCTCTTTTCCTCTACATGGCCGTGACTGAGGACGCAGCTAGTGCCGTTTTAGTGCGAGAAGAGGACCGGGCTCAGAAACCGGTTTATTACATCAGCAAGAGACTCCTCGGAGCTGAGTCAAGGTACCCGTTGATGGAAAAGCTGGCGTTCTGCCTAATCACGGCCTCGCGAAAACTCAGGCCATACTTCCAGTCCCACTCTGTACACGTCATGACCGATCAGCCTCTAAGGCAGGTTTTGCAAAAGCCTGAAGCCTCGGGACGCTTGCTAAAGTGGGCGGTCGAACTCAGTCAGTTCGAGATTTTCTATACTCCCCGAACTACCATAAAAAGTCAAGCCTTGGCCGACTTCGTGGCAGAATGCGCAGGATTCCGTGAGATCCCATCGGAAGATTCACAGTAGCTCACATCCTCAGGCTCATCGTGGAGGATCTTCGTTGATGGCTCATCTAACGAGAACGGCTCCGGGGCCGGAATCATTCTGATATCCCCAGAAGGACATAGATTCCATTCGGCGCTGAGGTTCGGGTTCAAGGCGTCCAACAACGAGGCAGAGTACGAGGCCTTGTTAGCCGGACTTAGGATAGCTAGCGAGCTAAAGGCAAGCTCTGTCCAGTGCTTCAGCGACTCCCAGCTCGTGGTGAATCAGGTCTTAGGCGAGTATCAGGCGCGGGGTCCCAAGATGGCCTCTTATTTGGCTAAGGTAAAATCCGAATTGTCTACGTTTGGGCAAGGGTCGATCGAGCAGATACCTCGGGAGCAGAACGCCAATGCAGATGCTCTCGCCAAGCTCGCCACCTCGGGGGAGGCAGAAACCCTGGGGTTGGTGCCAATTGAGTTCTTGGACAAACCAAGCATAGACGGAGATCGAGCGGATATCGAGATGATTGACATCAGGCCGACCTGGATGACTCCCATTGTTGAGTACCTCGTCGAGGGCAAGTTACCCGAAGGGCGCAACGACGTACGGCGAGTCCTTTATCAAGCTCCGAGATATACGCTAGTCGAGGGGGTGTTGTACTGACGTGGGCATTCATTACCTCTCCTCCGGTGTGTTCTTCCAAGTGAGGCGAAGGCCATCCTGCAGGAAGTTCATGACGGATTCTGCGGAGATCACACTGGGAGGCAAAGCCTGGCCTTGAAGATCCTTCGGCAGGGTTTTTACTGGCCGACTCTGTCCAAAGACTCGATCTCATACGTAAAAAAGTGCGACAAATGTCAGCGGTTCGCCGCGGTTGCACGAGCACCCCCGACCGAGCTAAAAATGATATCGTCTCCCTGGCCCTTCGCCATTTGGGGCATAGATCTAATAGGCGCCCTGCCCACCGGAAAGGGCGGGGTCCGTTACGCCGTGGTAGCCATTGACTACTTCACAAAGTGGGCCGAAGCAGAGCCGTTGGCGACAATAACATCGAAAAAGGTGCTAGACTTCGTGGTTAAAAGCATCGTTTGTCGATTCGGCCTACCCAAAAAGATCGTTTCCGACAATGGCACTCAATTTGACAGCGACCTGTTCACCGAATTTTGCGAAAAGAACGGAATTGTGAAAAGTTTCTCATCCGTGGCCTATCCCCAGGCGAACGGCCAGGTCGAAGCTGTCAATAAAACTCTGAAGGCAAGCCTCAAGAAGAGGCTAGATGAGGCAAAGGGGATCTAGCCAGAACAGCTCCCCCAAGTTCTGTGGGCCTATAGGACCTCACATCGGACTCCCACGGGTCACACTCCTTTCTCCCTAACCTTTGGAAGTGAAGCGGTCCTCCCCGTGGAGGTAAAGGTCCTATCGCACAGGGTCCGGTCCTACGAACAGAACAAGAACCACGAGCTCCTATGCCACTCCTTAGACTTGATGGATGAGAGGCGAGAGGATTCACAACTCCAGCTCGCCCATTATCAACAGAAAATCACTCGCTACTTCAACGCTAAGGTCAAAAGACGTGCCTTTAGCGTCGGCGATTTGGTCTTGAGGAGAGTTTTCCTGGCCGGGAAAGATCCCAAAGATGGGGTTCTGGGACCAAGCTGGGAAGGACCATACCAGGTCATCGAAGTCATCAAAGAAGGGACGTATAAATTAGCTCGACTTGGTGGAGGGGCGGTCCCGCGGACTTGGAATGCAATCCACCTAAAGAAATATTATCAATAAACATGTGTAAGACCTAGAAGGTCACCTCCCATGTATAAATAAAATATCCAGGTCTCCTTAACGACTTAGGTGTTAATTTTTATCTATGGATAAGAGTTATCACAAACTAAGTCCTATCCTGGTCTTAACCAGGTCATAAAACTTAGAAGTTAGCTAAAATTTGTTGACCGAGGTTCTTCTGTAAAGAGCCCGGGATACGGATAAAAGTTGACACGAACTAAGTTTTTTGAAAATAAGCTCCTGGTCTTAACCAGGTCATAAAACTTAGAAGTTAGCTAAAATTTGTTGACCGAGGTTCTTCTGTAAAGAGCCCGGGATACGGATAAAAGTTGACACGAACTAAGTTTTTTCAAAATAAGCTCCTGGTCTTAACCAGGTCATAAAACTTAGAAGTTAGCTAAAATTTGTTGACCGAGGTTCTTCTTTAAAGAGCCCGGGATACGGATAAAAGTTGACACGAACTAAGTTTTTTCAAAATAAGCTCCTGGTCTTAACCAGGTCATAAAACTTAGAAGTTAGCTAAAATTTGTTGACCGAGGTTCTTCTTTAAAGAGCCCGGGATACGGATAAAAGTTGACACGAACTAAGTTTTTTCAAAATAAGCTCCTGGTCTTAACCAGGTCATAAAACTTAGAAGTTAGCTAAAATTTGTTGACCGAGGTTCTTCTTTAAAGAGCCCGGGATACGGATAAAAGTTGACACGAACTAAGTTTTTTCAAAATAAGCTCCTGGTCTTAACCAGGTCATAAAACTTAGAAGTTAGCTAAAATTTGTTGACCGAGGTTCTTCTTTAAAGAGCCCGGGATACGGATAAAAGTTGACGCGATCTGAGTTTTTTCAAAATAAGCTCCTGGTCTTAACCAGGTTAGAAAACTTAGGAGTGAACTAGAAAATTGTTGAACGCGGATCTTATTTAAAGAGCCCGGGATACGGATAAAGTTAACTCGAACTACGTTCATAAAAATAAAGAGATAAATTATGACCAAATACATGAAAATATATATGTAAAACTGGTTGAGCAAATTGTCTCGAGGCGGAAACGCCTCACATAAAAAAGAGAATTACAATAAAAAAAAAAAAGAGTTCAAAATACGAAAACAAGAAGCATCCTAAGCCCCATCAGCTGGCCCTTTGGAGGTCGCGGTCTCACCCTGCTCCGCCGCGGCAGAGGCCTCTCCAGTCTCCGATGGAGGAGCCTCCTTATTCAGGCGGGCTTGAAGCCGCGGCAACAGGAATGCCCAGAGGTCCGGCGGCATGAAGGAGAAGTCCGCGTCCGGATTGTGGGACCAGCAGTGATAGAATAGGTCCTGTAAGGACTGCTCCGACACGACCCGCTCGTCTTTCAGGGCGGTCTGGGAGGTCTGGACTTCGGCCTTCGCCACCTCAAGGTCTGCCCGCGATGCGGCCAGGGAGTTTTTAAGCTCTAGGTTCTCGGAGCGAAGCTTCTCTAGCTCGGATGCGGCCAGGGAGCGTTTAAGCTCTTGGTTCTCCGAGCGGACCTTCTCTAGCTCGGCTTTTGAGGCCGCCAAGGCGTCTCTCGCCTCCTGAGACTCCTGGAGGGCAGTCTGGCGATCTGCTTCCAAGCCCTCGAGCTGGGCCTTGGTCCTGACGATGCCTCTATAGGCGGCAGCCATGCCCTGCAAGAAAAGAGTGACAAATTAGCAAGCTGGAAGGAGAAAAGCGGCGTGTGAGTGTCAAAGCCTTAGAAGAAGGGGGCACTTTACCGTTAAAGTCATGTCCATAGCGGACTCTATAACTCGGACCGGGCTCGTTGTTTCGATGGCCCGGAGCTCCTTCTCCCTGATATTGTAATAGTGGCTGACGGCGTAGCTGGCCGACTCGTACACCGTACCCCGGAATGCTTCGGGCATCTTCTCCAGAGCCCGGGGGTCGACCGGGATACGCACGTCCGGGGCTGCCGCGGCCAGATTCCCGACCTCTATTACCCCGTCCTGGGCGGCCAGTGGAGATCGTTGGGGTGGCGGATGCATGAGTCCTGTCCTGGCGACAGGGAGGTTCGCCCCCGCGACCTGGGATGACGGGTCTCTCCCCTTCTCCGTAGCTGGGGATTTGGTGGAGACCCCGGTCGAGCTCTTGGACTCGCGAAGCCTCTTTAACCTCGGCCCCGCTGGGGGATTCCCACCAAACACAACGCCCCGCAGACTATTCCCGGGCTGAGACATCTCTTCTGCCAAAGAGCAAAAAACACGGTTATCAGCAATCATACAGAAATAAAGGCAATAAGAAAGCAAATACTAAGGGAGCCCTACCCCCCGAGCTGGAAGAGCCTAGGACGATTATCTCACGAACTGGCGAAGGTTCTAGGTCCAGTTCTGAATCGGGGCTGGACTCTTCTACGTACTGCCTAATCCCCGGAGCGTAGACGCCCCTCTGGAGCGCAGGCCACGTGCGTAAATTGGTCCCATACTCCTCAAAAATGGCCGACCTAAAGGCTAGGGTATTATCTACTACTACGGTACCCTTGGGCCGACTCTCTTGGTTGTCCAGCACGAGCTGGTCAACGCAGTGGAGCAGAAGCGTGTCCAGGTCCGGATTCCTTGGGTGACGATGGACGAGCTGCCTAGGGTTGAACCTAACCAGCCGGGGGTCTGCAGTGGCCCTATCTACGTTCTTAAATAAGTAAAAGTTACCTTGACCGGAAGGACCCGCGGCTGCTCCGGATTGGGCCCTCTCCTCGATCATCCCCTGGGCGACCTCCAAGCTCCTCTTCCTGTTCCTCACCAGAGGAACTTCCTCACCTTCTTCCTCGCCTTCGTCATCTGCGACCTCCTCCGCGACGATCGGCCTGTTGTCGCGGGCTGGGGGAGGCCCCCGGGGCCTTTTCAAATTCAAAGTCTGATTTGGGAAAATCAGCTTGCAGAATACCATCGTCTCGTCCGTCACGAGCACGCGGTAGTCTTTCTCACTGGGAGGCAGGTTCGTCAGTGTGTCGTATTGACCCCCGAGGGTCACGGACTTTTCGGTCCTCGAGTAGATGGCTGCAAGGTTGGTTGAAATCAGAATTGGAATAAGGGACGAGCTAAAATAAGATAACCGTTAAAAGGCGAGCTAAATGGAGGATTACTTACGAGGGCGGTTGAAATAATGATGATCGCAGTTTCGGAACCCAGTAGACATAAAAAACTGGTCTTTGAAGTCGTTTGGATGGCTCGGCAGCTCGATCACTGCTGCTGTGTTAGGGAAGCGGGTTAAGTAATAGAACTCGTCGCCTCGCCCCCGCTGGTCCGGGCTGGCTTTGAGGCAGAAGAAATACAAGATATCAGCAGGAGTGGGGACCTCCCACTCATGCTTTTGGAACAAATACCTCAGTCCCGCCAGCAGACGGTAGGAATTGGGGGGGAGCTGAAATGGGGCCAACCCCACGTAGTTCAGAAAATCAGCAAAATACTGATCCAGGGGGAGGAAGGCCCCTGCCTTGAAGTGTTCCCCGCTCCAGGCCGCGAACGACTCGTCGAGCGGCGTGCAACTCCTCTCCCCATCCGCAGCAGGTCGGGCGATCACGGAGGTCTTCCCCAGAGGAATGTTGTGGTTAAGGAAGATTTTGGTGATCTTTGCCTGGCTGGTTATCTTCGAGACGATTCTCTCCGCCTCGAAAAACGCGTCAGGAGCCACCTCGGCCTGCTTCTCCACCGCCGGTCCAAAGTGAGGAATTGGTGAGCTGGTCACCACCGCCTTTCCTTTATCCTTCTGGGAGGCCGAACTTCCCACATTCTTCTGTGGCAGATTTCTCTTTGGAGCCATCTGGTCGCCTATCGAACAAAAGAAAACACTTTAGAAAAGGCGACCCAAGCAGGAGAGTGAGGCAAGCATTAAGTACACGAGCTGGGGTAAGCCCAGCCCGTGGAGAGTGGTGCCACGCGTTCCAAGGAACACGCGCCTATGCCCTCAACAGATCCCAGATTACTCGGAATTCGTGTGTCAGATGGCTCAGAGTAAGAAAAAAAAATTTTTGCCTTGGGGGGAAAGTTTCAACAGGCAAGGCGTGGCAAAACCGCTTTTAAGGCGTATTCCCTAAGCTACCCGGTTTTTGCACCCAAAGTTCCTACGGATCCTACCAGAAATTGTTCCTAAGAAAGAATCATGGAACCCATGTTCTAAGGCGATGTCCCATGGCAAATGTGCCCTAATCAAAGAAGGGCCATCACCCTCCATATCCACGCGACCCAGAAAACCTCTGCATGTGGCTACAGTAAAAAAATTTACCTAGGCTACAGTGGCATGCGTTCAAAAATAAACAGGGACAGAAGACTTACAGTATAGGGTTGGATGGTGAGCGGGTTTGCTGCGCTGGTAGGAGCTTCGTTGGCACAGTAGTCTCCAAGGCCTTGAAGGAACTCGCACGCTTAAGCTTCGTGAACGGAGAAGATGAGAGCAATGGAAATGAGGGTTTTGCTCTTCGGAAGGTCAGAGAGAAAAGAAGGAAATTTGAGAGGTTCTGAATGGTAAGGTGGTCCGTGCGTGGGATGACCACCCCCTTTTTATACAAGGGGGGATCACGTGTAAAAGGCTCCTGGGAGACCCTCCACTCGAAATGTGAAACGACGGCTGGACAGTAGGCTAGGCCATTTAATGCGGTTCTCGTAGAATGTACCGTCGCCACCCACGGCGTTCCACGTATCAGACGCATGCGAAAAGCATGGAATGCGAAGGGTTGTGGGAGAAGTCTAAAAGCTCCAACTGTGGTCTCCCATGTCTGACGTCATGGACCACGAGCAGGAGCTTGGGGGGCAGATGTACGCCCTGGATTTCCCACGGGCTGTTTAGCAGGACGATCCTCGGACTAAACATGATTTAGCCCGAGGCTCCCACAGGCCAGAGGCTTTATCTTCAGGACGGGCCCTTTCTAGCTCGAGGGGATGGAGTTTCCTGCTCATCATGCTGTTCCAGGAGCTGGGAACAACATTCGACGACCACTGAAGGATCAGCTCGGGTTATGGATTGCTCCGGTAGCGAGCTTCTCAGGAAGCTCTGACCCTATGGGAAGTCAACACGCAAGATAAACGTGCATAATCCTGCCATCACGTGTCCGATATCCCCCTGACTTCTCGGACACGCCGCAGGAACGTGCGTATTCAGACACCCACGGATGGGTTGGGCCGTGCGGCCCATTATCTCCTTCCATACTGATTAGACCACACTTGTGTGTCAGGTTTAGGAAGTAATCATGAATATCACAGACTTGATATGACAAATGGTAAGGTCACGGGATGACCTCCCTACCAATTTCCAGGTGCCTTCTCCTATAAATATGGAGACCCTGGGAATTGATAGGGGTTGGAAAAAATAGTCTTGTAAGAACTATATATTTTGTAAACCAATTACCCAGAAAAGATCAATAATATTGACTAGTGGAGTAGAAGGATTTTAACCTTCGAACCACTTAAAAAACGTGTTTAGGGTCACCTAGTTCTTCTCACAAAGATTTCATATCTGCGGCGGTTCTACTTTTAAGTACTAATCTCTTTCTCTTCTTCTCTTAATTACCTGTTGCCGAAGAACCGCGTCAACAATCTATATATTTTGAAATTCTCTTATTTGGATTAAATTAATTGATTAATTCAAATAATTAATCCAAGGATGTATGTAAAACCACGTTTTAACAGATTGCGGAAATGCTTAAACAGATGTATGATATGTGTCAACAGAATTACTTAATCAGAAACGTAAAAATAAAGGACACACGAATTTTTACGTTGTATCAACAACCTTAATAAATAAATAGTATAGTTAATTAAAATAAATAAATAGTATCATGTAAATAAATTAATATTCAATAATTATAGTAAATTTTTTTATAAATGATTGTATAAATTTTTAATTTTTAGATATTTATTTATTGATTATGATTAGTTTAGTATTCAAAAATATTAAATAAGTCATGATAATTTAATATTTTTTTTAATATAACTATCAAGAAGATGTAAACATTTAAAAGAGTTCGTATATACTATATAAAATTTTTTTTCAATAATATGTGATTATTTTCAAACCATTTTCATTTCATGATATGTCAATATTTTTATACTAAATATATATTAATAGTAGGAAGAAAAAATTTAAGGTAAAAATAACATGTATTTAATAATATTAAGTCTATGGGGCCTTTGGTTGGAACTCATAAATTATAACAAACACCCCTTCATGCTCTACCAAGTTATATTTTGGATATTGCTTTTTACAATAGTAAATCTCGTCTTAAATATATATGATTGGTTTAAAGGAAATTACATGTCAGTTGCTGTAATATTTTGGTACATAATTTTGATGCACGTATATGTAAAGATCGTCGGACATCATATATTCCCCCATTGGTATGATATTGTCCGCTTTGGGCCTAAGCCCTCACGGATTTGTTTTTGGGCACCTTCCCAAAAGGCCTTATTCCAATGGCTAGTCCATCCTTATATACCCAAGATCCTTCCCATTTCTAGCCAATGTGGGACTTTGGTTGAACACCCAACAATCCTCCCCTCAAACAAATGACCACCTTGCCTCCCCTCAGACGATTACAATCCCTCGATTCCAACACTCAAGATCCCTTTGAGTAAGCTAGATGAATCCCTTCACCAGTTAGATTCGAAATCCCTTCAAATCAGATCTGAACCTTCGATGGCTCTAGCAGCAAGCTTCACCTCCTTTGTTTGGCAATCCGAGGATACATTCACATGGCTAATTTTTGGGAACCTGGTTTTGATACCACTTGTAAAGACCATCGGACACCATCTATTTCCCCATTGGTATGATATTGTCCGCTTTGGGCCTAAGCCCTCATGGATTTTTTTTTTTGGGCACCTTCCCAAAAGGCCTCATTCCAATGGAGATAGTGTCCATCCTTATATACCCAAGATCCTTCCCATTTCTAGCCAATGTGGGACTTTGGTTGAACACCCAACAGTATATATCATTACTTTTTTCGCAAATGCTTCCATTCCTTTTCTTTCAAGTTGTCGGTTGTCAGCTCGTTCAGCTGATTCCTTTGAATTCCAGCTTCCCCAACCTTATTCCAGCTAAATATTGAATAGCCTTTGCTGCATCGTCACTTTCAAGTCCCGAAGAAGCTTAAACCTTTAGTAATAATAATAAATTGTGTATCACACTTCTCTTTATTTTTCTGCCTACTTCATGTACACTAGTGCACCATTTTCTGGTTCGAGTAATGATATATGCACCCAAAATATATACTCGAACATTATACATATTGACGTGACACTGATTTTTAAACCAGTAAGTCACAATTTAAATAAATGTGATTAGTTAGAAAAAACGATCACGTCACTATATGTAATATTCAAATATATATTTTGGCTGCAAATATCATTACTCTTTCTCGTGCATAACAACTTCTTTTATTGTGAAATTCTCCCTTTTATATTTCATTATCCCTAGCAATTATTGCTTCTTTTAATTAATTATATTATTAACATGATGATTATATAATTTAATCTTATGAAAATTTTGAAATATTGTGGGGACCCGTTCATTAATCTATGGAAATAATTACTAAATTATTTTCCATGACATATGGACCACAATATATTTACCAAATATTGGGCCTATTTGGTATTGTTTTCTGTTTTTTGTTTTCAAAATTGTGTTATCAGAAATGAGAACAGAAAATTGTTTTTGTAGTTTTAAAAAAACAAGAGGTGTTTGGTTAATGTTTTCTAAAAACAATTTTTTTGTTTTATTTTTTTTAAATCTTAAATAAAAATTTAACAAATATATTTACAAAGAGAAAAATATTTTAAAAGTTTATAATAAATAATGAGATAAAATAATTTGAAAAAAAAAATGAAAAATAAGACGTGAGAAAGTAAGGAAAGAAAATTTGAAAACAACAGAAAACAACTTTTTGTTGTTCTCAAAATTTTCTATTTTTTGTAACTTTGTTTTTAAAAATTATTTTTTGAAAACAATGCCAAATACCAAAATTTGTTTTCAAAAAACAGTTTTTAGCTTTTAAAAATAAAAAACCGTTTTTTAGTTAAGGTGTCAAACACCTTCATTGCTTTTATAAAGACATGTTATTATTTTTAGAACAGAAATACTAAGTTAACAACGACTTGGCTCTGAAAAGTCAATTTTAGAAATAAATTATCCAACCTTAATTTAATGCAACAATATTTTAAGAAATATAAATAAAGTAACATTAAATTATGAGTAATGATATGCGCACCCAAAATATGCACCCAAATATTACACATAATAACGTGTTTTTTAAAATAGTGAGTCTCAATTTTAATAAATGTGATTGGCTAGACCAAATTGCCACATCAGTGTATATAATGTTTAGGTGTATATTTTGGATGCACATATCATTCCTCTTAAAATATTCACATAAAATCTCCTCACCTAACATGTAGAATAATAATAATAATAATAATCCTTCTACCTAATTAATAATTAATCAGAAAGTCTTAAACTAATGTCTATTTGAAAGCCATCAGTTAAAAGTTTACTTCGTGATAAAATCTATATGCCAAGTAGTACTATAAGTAACATAAAAGAAATAGACAAAAACAAATAGATCATTTGGCATAATTAAATTGAACTTTAACAAGATGATTATTAAAAAAAAAAAAGATTTACAAAAAGTAATTTTGGATAGGATAGTATGGCTATGGCTATAAAAATATAAATAAATAATTAAAAGAAGATTTGGACGGGAGTAAACAACTTTGAGAAATTATAGGAAATTGCTCAAAATAAAGCCATCAAGAAGCTAGTGTCCTCATTTTTAAAATTGTAGATAAATGACCATTTCACATTGTTGATTACCTAAATTACCATTTTTTATAATTTATTTATTTATTTAAGACTGTATGACTTTAATATAGTGGTATATGTATATTAGTTTTGTTTAATTAGTTTTTATTTTAAAGTTATATTGATTTTTTAAGTTTTTTATAGGTTATTGGTATATTATTTTCCAATTAGTGTATATGTTTTTTGTGGTATGGTATATAATTTTTTTTTGTGATATTTAATTTTTATTTTATTATACATAGTTGTAGTATATAATTTTGTATCATGGTATATACATTTTAATGGTAGTATATAATTTTGTTAGCATAGTATATACATTTTTTAGTAATAATTTTGTAAGTTTTGATGGTATATTATTTTTCAACTCAGGATATATATTTTGTGGTATGGTATATCATTCAACAACTCATAAAAAACGAAAAAAATCAAAATAACTTTAAAATAAAAACTAATTAAACAAAACTAATATACATATACCATAATATTAAAATATTTAGAATAACATAGTAATTTGTTAAATGGTATATTTGGTAATATATGATATTAAATAGATAATTAGGTTATTTTACTACAAAATTAAAAACATTGACATTTACTTACTTTCACACAACGTTAAGAGTCATTTTGCTTCATGCTCCAACAACTTTAACTCTCTTTCGGTTTGTTTTAATTCCACTTTTAATACTCTTTTTCCTAAAAATACTCAAATATCACTTTTCTTTTTCAGAATTGTCAGGCCCTTAGTCAATCCTTTTTATTTTTATTTTTATAAATGTATTTTTTTTATTATTTTAAACAAATTCATTTTATTTTTAAATAAATTATAAAATTCAGTAAGGCATAAAGAAGGCCTAGATAAAATATTGAGAGTTTAAATAATGTGAAATTAATGTGGTCCAATCTCCAATTCTAAATATTAATAAAGTTTTTAATATCCAAAGCTTGTGGGAAGCTTTAATTTTTTAACAATAGCAAAAACAAATTTGGAAAGGGAAATCATAGCAATGTTGGGTTTGTATATATAATTAGAGCTTTGTTTTAATGAGGAACATTTAATACAAATAATTTAAGAGCTTTAATTTGAGTTATTATATAAATTAGAGTAATTAGCACAAAACTCTCTTAAGTTTGCTTTTTTATGCACTTAACTCCCTGTTTTTTTTTTGTGGCAATAGTCCCTAAATTGTTAGTCTGTTTGCAAATCTAAGGTGACATCCATTCAAGTTTACTAACTGCCACTGTGAACAGTCCACTTGTACACAAGGGTACATGTGGCTTGCGTACACGTGATTTATTTATTTAAATATTATAAAAATTATAAAAAAGAATTTAAAAATTAATAAAAAATTTAAAATTAAAAAATTTAAAATTTTGTTTTCTTTCTTTTTCTTTTTCTTCTTCTTTTCTTCTTTCTTGATCTCAATCGATCTCCTCTGCCCAGATCTCTCTATCTCTTTTTTTCTTTCTTTTTTCTTTTTCTTCTTCTTCTTCTTATTTTCTTCTCTCTCGATCGATCTCCCCCTCTCACTCTGCCCAGATCTCTCTCTCTCTCTCTCTCTCTCTCTCTCTCTCTCTCTCTCTCTCGATCTCCCTCCTCCCCTCTCTCTCTCTCTCGATCTCCCTCCCTCTTTCTCTCTCGACCTCGGGGCCGGAGGGGTTCATGTTTGTGTTTCTCGAGGCCGGAGGGGAGCGTGATTTGAGTGGGCCGGAGCTGTGTTCGCCGTAGCCGGAGGAGATAGGGAGTTGGACGGGAATAAGAAGAAAAAGAAAAGAAAAAAAAATTATTAATCTTTTAAAAAAATTTAAAAAAATTAGAAGTTTTTATAATTTTAATTTTTATAATATTTAAATAAATAACATGGACCAATAGAAATGTGCCACATGTACCCTTGTGTACACGTGGATTGTCCATGGTGGTAGTTAATGGACTGGAATGGACGACACCTTAGATTTACCAACAAATTGGTACTCTGGGAACTATTGTCACAAAAAAACGGGAGGTTAAGTGTATAAAAATGCAAACTTAAGGGGATTTTGCCGCCAGTTACTCTATAAGCTATAGTCATTTCATACTCATTCTTTTGCCACCATAATTCTTCTTCATTCTCATGCAAGTATGCTTGTTAGCAACACTAAAATAAAAAGGATTTATAAGGTCATAATTCTAGTATTAGCACTGACGGATAGGAATGCATATTTTCTCCATGGGGACGGGCCCCGTGGAGACCTGCCCCTAATAGGGTGGGGAATCCCCATCTAAATGGGGAACGGGGCGAGGATGGAGATAATTTTCAATCCCTAAATGTTAAATGAGGAAAGGGCAGTGATAGCACTCCCCGCTTCGATAGGGTCATGTTTAATTTTTATATATGTTTGTAATATTTTATATGTATTTATATATTTATGTATGTGTTATTGTAGTATAGTAATAATTATTTTAATATTTGAAATTTTATTTGGGATGTTTAGTATTTTAAATCATAAATATTGTATAATATTTTAATTTACATATAAATTACGAATTTTATTTTAAATTTTATTTTTTTAAATAAATGGGCGGGGATTCCCCACCCCACCCCCAATGGGGAATAAGCAGCAACTGGGCTGGAACGGGGATTAAAATTATAAATGGGGACAGAGACGGGAGGAGCACTCTCTGCCAATTTTTTGTCCTGTGTAGGACAGAGCTAAAATTAATATGTAGGAAGGATAAAAAAGATTATACTAATGTATATATAATATGTATAAGAGTAATGATATATGCACCAAAATATTACACCAACTCACGTGACAATTTATTTTAACCAATTACATTCATTTTAGAGGAGATCTATTTTTTAAAAAATAGTGTCACATCAGTTGATTTAATATTTTTGTGCAAATATTATTATTGTATGTATAAAATTATATAAATGCATAAAAAAAATTCAATTTTAAAGGGACTACTATAAATGTATACACATTTTTATTAATAAATAATGTTTTTAAGAAAATATATAGTACACAAATATAGAGAAAAAACAATAGGAGTCATGTCCACTCCTATTCCCCTAGCTCCACCATTCAGCTCCCCTAGCTCCACCATTCAGCATTAGTTACTCACAACAATTAAGACAAAAATAGCTAAAAAATGACTTGTTTTCTTTTTATTATTACTTCAAATAGACTAATGTAGGTATGTCTAGCTCAATATTATTTTATTAACAGCCACATGAATTAAAACGATAAAATTCATTAAATATTTAATGTAGAAAATATAAAAATAAATTATGTTTAACTAAATTACAAAGGTGGTTTAGAGTGAGCCCTACACAAACATTACTAGCTAGTAATAAAGTATATTTTTGGGGATGCTCTAACAATTTTTTGTTTATGTTATATAAATAATATAATTTCATAGAGGTTACAAGTAAGAGTTCTAAGAAGAGAAAACATACATTTTCTTCTATATAGCATTATTTTTTTAAAAGTATATTTAATAGCTTAACACAATTTAAAAAAATAATATAAACATATTGGTAGCGTTAGGTAACAATTAATAAAACAATTTTCTATTTATTTGATTAAAAATATGAAAACAAAATCCAAAATCATGTTTGGTAATATTAATTATATTTTTTATTTTTTTAAATTTTAATTAAAATTTATTAAATTTTGAAAATAGATTTTTTTCACTTTCAAATTTTTTTAAATAGTTTTCAATTTTTCATTTTTTTTTCTTCTCTTCTTCAAATCAACACCTCGTATTGTTAAACAAAAAATAAAAATAAAAGTTATCAAACGAGTTTATTATTTTTTGTTTTTAAAAACAAAAAAACAAAAATGGTTACCAAACATATTTTTATTTTTTTTAAATAAAAAAACAAAAATAAAATAATATTTTCATTTTTATATTTAAAAAATTCAAAAACAAAAATTTTACCAAACAAACCCATTACAAATATCAATCTTTGGAATTGACTAGCCTTCTATAACTTAATACCTAATTACTCTATTATAAATGTCTCACAATGGGAGAGCTTCATCATTAATACCTTAATTACCTTATTTGGAAATTCTTGAAAACTTGATTACCTTACTACAAATTTCATTATCTTGCTAATTCATAACATTAAATTCATTGATTTAATATTCTTCCCATAATTTCTTCCATCACTAACAAAGCTTAACCACAAAATAAGACCAAAAACATAAAAAAAAAAATAGTGTTGTTATTAGACATTTTAAGGTGTCCAACATCACATGAGGTGACTCTTTACAATTGGTTAGCGATGCTCCATATTTATTATTGAACTAAATTGTGTAAGTCTTGATATTGAATTACTCCAATAATAGTGTGCTAATTTCGTATGGTATTGGACACCACTAGTACTCCTTAGCATTTGTACGAAAGAAATAGTCATTGATAGACTTAGCTTAGAAAGCCTACCTTTACCTAACAATTATGATGTATGAAATGACCTATAACCGATATATTTGAAATTTAACCTTGATGCAACTAAATGATCGTTTACTATAATCATTGTATTATAGAAGAAAAAAAATGGGCATTAAAGAACTAAGTCCAAAGCCTAACAAAGTAGGCTCAGCCAAAATTCAATTATAGCTCCAAAAGGCAACCCAAACACAAATTATAATTCCCATACAATAACAACTATGCTTTACAAAATTGAATCTTTATTTTCTCTTCAAAAAAAAAAAAACCATCTTTATTCCATATAAAGATTCAAACTCCAAACCTCTCTTTTGACTAATTTTTGTCAGAAAAATGCAAGCTTCTATCTAGAGTTGGGTGAAGTACAATGATAAAGGTTGTGGTACAAGTCATGCCTTCCTATACTGTGACAGGCTTTAGATTTCCAATATTTGTGTGTATAGAGATGAATAAAGTATAAGAAGATCATTTTCTTGCCCTTAAGTTGTGAGAAGAGTTGTGTGACACCCTAATCAATTGTGATGGAAATGGGCTTAAGAGATTTAAGGGCATGATGAACCAAGCTTTCTTGGTGAAACTTGCTTGGTTTATGATTTGTGACATAAACAGATTAGCATAGGGGTGTCTCTTTTGTTAGGATAGGTAGTTAGAAGTCGGTACTGAAAAATTGCACTTAGACATCGAACACGAGACATCAGTTCTTGTCTCGTGTTAAAAATGAACATCTAACATCAGTTGTCCCATGTAATAAGAGATCGCAGCGATTCTTGTGGCACTAATCTCTCGTTCATCTTTTTATATATATATATATTATTAATACTCTATTAAAATGCCCTATTAACAAATATTTTTATTATTTAAAATTTTATGATGTCTTTATATATTTAATATTTTAAACTAATTAATTATGTGCATTACATGAGACATTGATTCTAGTTAATTAGTTAGTTTATTAAAGTATGATGATGTATAGTTTGATGTTAATAAAATTTAGAAAGTTAGTAACTCAATTTGATAAACAAAATGAGAAATTTAGTTGATTAGAAAATATACTCTATTTAAACTATAACAGGCTATTCTAAGTTAATTGAGCACTCTATATATTATGTATGGTTTTATTTGTTTTGGGAATTTTCTTCATGTAAGAGATTTAGTTCAATATATAGAGAAAATTCTGTCGAAATTTAGTTAGAAACGACAATTTATTTATACTATCTATTAGTTTTAGTATTGGATTATTCAATTACTTAATGTATATCTAATTAATACTTATACCGAAATTAACTTTAAGTTCTAACTTTTGAAATTGAATTTGTGTAGTTTTATAGGAGGATGACATATATCATTGAGGAGATCAATGAGACAAGGAATGAATGGTCATAGAAGCTTACTAAGTGAATGTGTTAGCTATAGGGTAACTTTAATCATCTATATATTTCAAATCAAACTTAGTTTTTAAGTATATATTTTAGTTGTTGCAGGCTATATTTATGTAGTAATAGGTAGATTTATCATCATTGACTTATAAATTAGTTTGAAATTTAGTAACATATTATGATTTAGCTTGATTCCGTATGATTTTGCTGGTTGTCGGTATAATTGTAATTAAACATGAAATTTTTGCAAAAAATACTAATTTAAAAAGAAAAAGGGAAAAAAAATCAGTATTCTATACATGGACATCGGTTTCATAACCAATGCCCTTTCTTAGAAAACCAATGTCCTATGACATGGGACATTGGTTCCCTCACGAGATATCGATTCTATAACTTATGTCTGAGTCACGAGACATCAGCTATAGTATGTTAAACAATTAAATTGTAAATAGCCTCCTCCAAACTAATTTTCTTCTTTCGGCCCTAGGAAGATAGTTCAATAATATTTTTGTAAGGATGGTTGAGATTTTCATTAAATAGTCTAGAACAAAGTCCATTATATGTCTAAATTCCTCATGGAACAAATACAATTCTCTTATCATTAATTACCAATAACGACAAACCAAGACGTTAAGAGGTCAAAAACTCTTTAAAAAAACCAATAATTTTGACAATGTATCATAAATAATGGCAAAGAGCCAAGAACCCTCTAAATGATTTAGGGTAAAACACCATTACTATAACCTAAAACAGGACTAACACTAAAGAAAAACATGGCAACACATTACTTTAGACTCATAAGACAACATCATGAGAGATCCATTCACAAACAAATATCGCCAAAGTCCTCAAAGAACAAAATACAAATCTCTCAGAAGAAATTACTAATTTCGACAAACCAAGACGTTAAAAGGTCAAAATTTCCATAGTTTTTTTCGGCAATGCATCACACACAAATAATGACAAAAAACCAGGAATCCTCCAAATGATTAAGGGTAAAACACCATTATTGTAACGCCCCACGTCACTATGGCTGCTTCCTGGAATGACGACTGACCCTGCAAACCAACGCAAATCTTTCCAGCATTCTCTGTCCTCACTCGCACGCTTCCTAGGAAAACTTCTCATGAGGTTACCTATCATGAGACTACTCCAGGTCAAGCACACTTAACTTTGGAGTTCTCAAGTGATGGGCTACTAAAAATAAGATGCATCTTGTTGGCATAGGTAGTAACCATTAATCCATTTAAACATTCTTCAACTGTGTAGTCACATACCTATACAATCTTAGAGTCATCACACTTGACCTTCCCTAGGCGATGTGGGATTGCACAACTTTTACCCAGTCTTTCCCCATGCAGATCACGGGATTCTGACTGTCACAATCACCCCCCCTTTAGGGGTCCGAAGTCCCCGTCGGCCACACTTCCGGCTGGATCAATGATCTGATACCATTTGTAACGCCCCACGTCACTATGACACCTTCCTAGAATGACGACTAGCCCTGCAAACCAACACAAATATTTCCAGCATTCTTTGTCCTCACTCGTACGCTTCCTAGGAAAACTTCTCAAGAGTTCATCCATCATGAGACTACTCTAGGTCAAGCACGCCTAACTTTGGAGTTCTCAAGGGATGGGCTACCGAAAAGTTAAGCGTGCTTGACCTGGAGTAGTCTCATGATGGGTGACCTCCTGGAAGTTTTTCCAGGAAGCGTGCGAGTGAGGACAAAACACGCTGGAAATACTCATGTTGGTTTATAGGACCAGTCGTCATTCCAGAAAGCAACCATAGTGACGTGGGACGTTACAATTACTATAACCTAAAGAGTGACTAACACTAAAGAAAAACATAGCAATATATAAAAACACACTTGAAACATTATTTCAGACTCATAAGACAACAACACGAGAAACATCCATTCACAAAACATTACCAAAAGTGGATAAACTCAGGAGACGCGACTAAATCAGCCATCGCCAACATCAGCTAATGACAAATCTCCGTCTAGTCGTCTACACCCTGCGACATTGCCACCACTACCATCCCATGGCCAACCAAACAACAACACAAAAACCAATTTCAAAAAAACTCTGGCCACACATCACTATATCATAAGCAACCCCAACACGACGAGACGATTAAAAAATTATGACCAACACTTAGGTTGGCGACGAAAAACTAGAAAAAATAAAGACTTTAAGTTCCTAGTAAAAATGAAAGAGAAAGCGAACGCAGGACATCGTATTAGTTATTTAATTAAAATTTAGCATAAATTATTTGAAATCGAAATTCTCTTCATCTAACAAATTAAATCATGCATTCGATCAAACACAAAAATTATGCATTCATTTAAAAAAAAAATAACCAAATAAAATATTGATTAAGACTTTTTAATTTTTTTTTACATTAATATTATTATACATATTTTAGTACATACTATTATTATTATTATTATCATAATATTTGTTTAAAGTGAAGAATTTTGGCGGGCAGTTGGTATGGTGAAAGAGCTCCCGCCAATTTCCATTTTCCCTCCAAATTAAATTATTTGTCCTCATAATCCACTAATGCACTTGATACGATTCACTGAAAAATTTATATTATCTGACCTGTCCCTCTGCTTGAATCGACCGAGTCTCTGAGTTGACTCGCTGAGTCCATACATATGCATACTTTTATTTCTTTTTTATTTATTTAATTCTTTTTACAAAAGAAAGCATATTGCGTGTGACAATAATAGCCTAGGCCTCGTGATGGGTTATGATTGCATGTGAACGGTGTTATAGTTATTTTGTGTACACATGTTTTTGACTTTTACTTTTTGTTAATGGGTATTTATGTACATTTTTAGATCATGTATTTTGCCTCATTAGTTGTTTAGATCGTGTGTTTTGTAAAATAGTTCAAATAGACCCCTAAACCTGATTTTGATGAACAAAAAATTAAATATAACAATACAGTTATTAGGCAAAATGACTATATTTTTGTTTTGAGTTGTTAGTTTTATGAATTATTTGTAATTTTAGTTAAAAAAAACTTTGATCAATATCGGGTTTAGGGGCCTATTTGAACAATTTTAGAAAACACATGGTCCAAAAAGTGATTTATCAAAACACATGGTCTAAACAGATAATGAGGCAAAACACAAAGTCTAAAAATGTATAAACCCTTATGTATAAAATCATTTTTTAAATGATTAAATGCTCAAATTTGATATACATGATAAATTAAGTTATTTAATTGGTGGTCCTTATTTTTATTATTTATTACATTTAGATTTTAAAAATTATTTTTATAGTCAGGTCTTAACCATGTATATCATGATGATTTGGAGGCTTTAGTTTTTAAGAAGTTTATAGTATTTCACTTAACATAATTACGCATTTCTTTAACTATTTTTATTTTAATCAAAAGTTTTACTATTTGAGATTTTTTTCACTAAATTTTTTATTATTAACATATGTTTTCTTTCAAAATTTATGCTATTTTTTATGATTTAATATTTTTGTTCTTCAAATTTGCAGGCCTCATTATTTGACATAATTTTTTCTTTAATAAGTGGATTTATTTACCATCTTTACTTTTGTAAGATCACATATGAAAATTGTGACTCGTTACATGAAGAAGTTGTGTAGAGTTCATGTAAATATAATTAAAGATAAAGAATGAAACCTAAAATTAAAATAGTCATAATAAATTACCAACAAAAACATGCTTTAAAAAAGTACATCTTTTTAACAATGTCCCCGATATTCAAAGTTCTTTTAGTATAAAATTATAGAAAAAATAAGCAAATTTCATAATTCTATAATTTTGAAAGGGATATTTGCGGTGAAAATATCAAATTTATTATGTTTGTAGTACTTAAGCATCAAAGTTATTTTTTTAGCAGTGAAAGTACATTCTGTCCATGTTTTGGTGCAGTTTAGTACAACCGTTAATGTCGATTGTGACACGTAGGCGAAAGTACCAAATTAAATGGATATTTGCGCAAAAGTAAAAAATTAAAAAGATATTTGTGGCGAAAGTACCAAATTTAAGAGATATATGCGGCAAAAATACAAATGTTATACGTAAATTTCACGCCATGGTGGCATACTTAACAATGAAACAAACAGATGCACTACCAAAATATGGACGGAATGCACTTTCGTTGTAAAAAAAAATTACTTAGGTACTTAAGTGCTACAAATACAACGGAGAAGACTATTTAAAATTTTAATTTTTACCTGTGTATATATAATTTCTAAATATTTATAACACACTATAGTAAAAAAAAATTCATAGTGGATATTTAAATATAGATTCTTGAGCAATTCAACCATTTAAATTATTATAGATTTAAAAAAAATAATTCAAAATTTAGACGGTAAAAACTTATTGGAGGAGAGCATAGAGGACACAGATACTCTATGTGGGTGCGCACATCTTATAAAAAATAAAAATATTTTTTTAATGGGGAAATTTCGTATTAGGAAAGCGAGTGAGATTTGAACTCGACCGAGTTGGACCCGGAAACTCGGACGAGTCGTGGGATGACAACTACGCAAGGCCTTACAATTTTTAACCCGCGTAGAAGAGTGTGGAGAGGCCATTGTTCTCTCTACCTTTAGGGCTTTATCTTTCTTTCTTGTCTTTATTGTTGCCCTAGAAGCTTCGTATGCGTTCTCCAATGGCGGTTCTCCAGTTCTAACAAGGTACGGATTCCTCTTTTCATCATCTTATTATTCCTCAATTTGATTTTTCTGGAAGTGAAAGCATTTTTTCGGATTCCAATCTGGTACTTCTGTGAGTTATTGGATTTCATTATTGCGAATGCGAAAACGGTCAATGCTCGTGGATTTTCTCAGTAATATTGGCGATTTTCTTGCTGATTTTTTAGGATCCATCTCGAACCCTAGATTTTTGCTGCAATTTCAATGAAGCGTTGGATTGTTTTCATTTAGCTATTAACGACTGGAGCTTTGATTTTTTTTTGAATCTTGGGGATTGTTTGGAAGTCGTTTGGGCTAGGATTCAATTCGATTTGGTGAATGGAGCCTCCGGTTGTGAAAAAGAGGGGACGACCGAGGAAACGGAAGAGAGAGGAGGATGAAAACTCGGGTGCGGACGCTAAGAGGCTGGCCGTCGAAACGAAACCAATTGCATTGTTGGGTCGATATATGATGAAAGAGTTTGAGGACAATGGAATTTTTCTTGGGAAAGTTGTGTATTATGCTGATGGTTTGTATAGGGTTCATTACGAAGATGGGGACTGTGAAGATTTAGAAAGCCGTGAGATTCGTGGGAGAATTTTGAATGACAACGATTTTAACAGTAAATTGAACACCAGAAGGAAGAAACTAGATGAGTTGATATTGAGAAGTAGAGTAAAACATGGTGTGGATGTGGAATCAAAAAAAGAGGAGGATAAGGTTGAAGCATCCACAACAATTGATTTGCCTGGTGGAACAGTTACTGAAAACGACGAGGGAGAAGTTGATGGTGATGATGATTCATCAAATGATTCTTCTGAGTACGCCAAAGATAGAGACTTGAGTATTGAAGATGAGGTACCAGCTGTTCCTCCGCCTGAATTGCCACCTTCTTCCGGAACCATAGGTGTGCCGGAGCAGTATGTATCACATCTTTTCTCAGTTTATGGTTTCTTGCGATCGTTTAGCATCTGTCTGTTCCTGAGCCCGTTTACTTTGGATGATTTTGTGGGATCACTTAAATGTCGTGTTCCAAACACTTTGTTGGATGCAATCCATGTTTCTCTAATGCGTGCTTTGAGGCGTCATCTTGATAGACTCTCTGAAGATGGTTCAGAGCTTGCATCAAAATGCTTGAGGTACTTGTGCATAAAACTTATAACTATTTGTGTGCTCTGTTGATTAGGCCATTTAAATAGCATTTCAAAAGAATAATTAAAGAGGCACAGTAAGAATCATTGTTCATGTTAATTATGTAGCTACCAAAGCAATGTCTCGAAAGAATGTTTCCAATTCAATTGAAAAGCTTGTAAGTCCAAATGCAAGTACCCTTTAATATATAGTCACCATATTGACACCATTAGCCTACTCTCTCTCTCTCTCTCTCTCTCTCTCACTTTATTCCTATTATTTTTTTTAAAATTCTGTTATTTAAATGAGATGTTTTTCATCTCATAGGTTATTAATGTCAATATTTGTACAGTGGGTTTGCTGTTGGGGATTGATGCTTAGATGTGAATTAATGATTCCAGTAATTGGATTGCCAACATGTTTTTGGTTAAGTGATTATTTGTAAACTTCACCTTCATAGGTTCCTTAACTTTCTTGTATTAGTGGCTTCTTTTATTGAACTTTAAGATTATTTTACATTTGATCTTCAGGTGCATTGACTGGAGCTTGCTTGATACATTGACTTGGCCTGTTTTCCTGGTCCAGTATTTAACTATTATGGGATACACAAAAGGACCAGAGTGGAAGGGATTTTACGATGAGGTTTTGGGAAGGGAGTATTATTCTTTATCAGTGGGTAGGAAGCTGCTTATTCTGCAAGTGCTTTGTGATGATGTCCTTGATTCAGCAGAACTAAGAGCTGAAATTGACTTACGTGAGGAGTCAGAAGTTGGAATAGATTATGATGCAGAAGCAGTGAATCCTCCTGAAAATAAACCAAAAAGGGTTCATCCCAGGTATTCAAAAACTTCTGCCTATAAGAACAGAGAATCTATTGGGATTTTTGGAGCAACCCAAATGAGTAGCACTCCTAGTAAATTAAATTGTCGGGGTCCCAAAGGTAAAAATGGTGATTTGGATGCTGTTGATATGGATGTGGATCGAAATAGTGATGAATGCCGGCTTTGTGGTATGGATGGAACCTTGCTTTGCTGTGATGGGTGCCCATCTGCATATCACACCAGGTGTATAGGTGTTATGAAATTGTCTATACCAGAAGGGTCATGGTATTGTCCTGAGTGTACAATTAACAAGTTGGGACCGACTATAACATTCGGAACGTCCCTTAGAGGAGCAGAAACTTTTGGCATTGATTCTTATGGGCAAATCTTCTTGGGTACTTGCAACTACTTATTGGTGTATGTTTTCTACAACTTTGTTTTATACTCCTCTGTTTCATTAGTTGCATTATTATTGAATCTATGCTGAAAATTCTTATATGTGCTGGATTGTTTTTGTGATACATCATTTTTTAACTGGTCTTGCAAAAGTATATCTTTTATCATTCATTTAGATTCTTGGACTTTGACCCTTTCTTGCATTTTGTTTTTTTGTGTTGCTTAGCCTGTTTTTTATCATTGCACAATCTACTGACATAGTTTTTTCAGGCTCAAGGCTTCTGTCATTGAAGAACCATGTCTTCGATATTACAATAGGGAGGACATTCCAAAAGTCCTGCAGGTGCTTTGTACCTCTACCCAGCATGAATCTTTGTACTTGGGGGTTTGCCAAGCAGTTCTGCAGTATTGGGATATCCCCTCAAGTATCTTATCTCTTTCAGAGAGGACCATCAGGGATGCAAATTTATCAAATCTAAAAGAAGATTCCAACTGTCCTACTTTATCACTTCCTCCTCCCCACAAGGATATCCGTAGTGATACTGCTAGCTTAGATCAAAGTTGGGTAGATAATGAGACATCTATTATTTACCCAGTGCAAGTTGGCTTTTCTGGAACTCAGATTAGTGGTGACACCAAACAATTGGAGTATCCTCTCATGAATATGAAGCTACCTGAGGGGAATGGGTTGACAAGTTTAGTTAGACAGCGTGCCGATCCATCTGATACTACCAGTCAAAATTTGGTTGAGAGATCACTTTATGCATATTCTTCAGAAAACAGCAATTGCAGTTACACTGAGCATGCAAAAGGAAGTAATTGCCCATTGAATCTATCTTCTCAAAGAAAAGATGGCAGAACTGTAGCTTTAGGAAAGGATTTACACAATTCAAATAACGATTGTGTTTTTATGGGGCACCTTTATAAACCCCAGTCATACTTAAATCACTATATGCATGGGGACTTTGCTGCATCAGCTGCTGCTAAATTGGCTACTCTTTTGCCCGAGGATCCTCGGCATTCTGAAGCTCATGCTTCAGATAATTCCAAAAAAGCTTCATCTGAAAACTATTTGCAAGCTAAAGCATTCTCACTAACAGCCTCACGTTTCTTCTGGCCAACTTCTGAAAAGAAGCTTGTAGAGGTTCCAAGAGAGAGATGTGGTTGGTGCCTTTCCTGTAAGGCTTCTGTTTCAAGCAAGAGAGGGTGCATGTTAAATCATGCAGCCTTGTCTGCCACTAAAGGTGCTATGAAGACCCTAGCCAGCCTCCGTTCCATAAAGAGTGGAGAAGGGATTCTTGCAAGCATTGCAACATACATATTGTATATGGAAGAAAGTTTGTGTGGTCTATTACTTGGCCCCTACTTGAACACAAATTATAGGAGAGAATGGCGGAAACAGGTTGAACAGGCATCAACTTGCAGTGAATTAAAAACCTTATTGCTTCAAGTAAGCTTTATTCTTTGGTGTATTAGTTTTGCTGTACGATTTTCTTTACTTGGTATTATGTGGCCAGTTAAGTTGCATCCTTATCCCTTATAGGTTCAAACTTAAGTTTGATATTTAAAAAAAATATATAAATTCTTTATTATTTTTGAAGGTCTTGTAAAGGCATGTTTTGCTGAAGCAAATATCTGGGCTTTGCTTATAAGAGTCGGTGGATACTTTTATTGCTTTGATGTTTATCATCTGCCATAACTTTTAACATGTACCAACATTTTATTGATTGATAGGATGGAAACTGTAGTAAAGGATTCATCTTAGTGGAACTCTATTCATTTTAGGTTGGAAACTTAGTAAAGGATTTTGTCCAAAGGCACGAGTCATAAATTTTTATATACTTGCATATCATGGTTAAGATTTGCATCGTGCTTGCATGTAGTTTTGAACTCCTGTACTTTTTTGGATTTTTTTTCTCCTCTCTCTCTCTCTTAGTGTAGAAATGTCTACAATACAGATAATATTAAAGTATATCTACAATTTGACTTGAAACGTAGCATGCTTTTGTACTTAGTTGATCATTTACTCTTTGCTATCAAAAAGTTTCCCACCTTTTATGCTAATGCATGTTGGATGCATTACGGATATTTTTCAATTTGGTGGATGCCTGTTTTTTTTTATTATATATATGAAACATAAGTTAATAAAAGAAGACAGTTTATCATCTAAATTACAACCTGGTGGGTGCCTGTTTTATCTGCAGCTTGAGGAAAATATCCGGATCATTGCGCTTTCTAGTGATTGGGATAAGCTTGTTGATGATTGGTTAGTTGAGTATTCTGCAGTACAAAATGCTATGCCCACTGCTGGAGCAACACAAAAACGTGGTCCTGTTGGAAAGCGTAACAAGAAGCAAGCTGCTATGTCTGAATTGACAACCGATGGTAGCCGTGAAAAAAGTTTTGTCTGGTGGCAAGGGGGAAAGCAATCAAAGCTTGTATTCCAGAAAGCAATTTTACCCCTTTCGATGGTTAGAAGAGCAGCTCGTCAAGGTAACTGCTGTACCTTAGTCTTACCCTTCCCACAAAACAAGTCATTAAACCATTCACTGCCTGACATAACCATGATTTAGGTGAAGACATGCATTTTCTTTCTCATCAGTGATACACAATCAATGGGGAAGTTCTGATGAAAAAAAAAATGTGCTTTGTGGTTTTCTAATTATAGGAGGTTCGAGGAAGATCTCTGGAATATGTTATACTGATGGTCCAGAGATTCCTAAAAGAAACAGACAGTTAGTTTGGAGGGCTGCTGTGGAAATGAGTACAAATGCTTCCCAGCTTGCACTTCAGGTTTGTTATATTGTTGCATTGCATTTATACTGTGTTCTTTGCCCCCTTTATCTTTTTGTAATATTCTCTCATATTTGGAAGCATGAAGAATTATGAAGGTCAGTTATTTGAAATAAAAGTTTGATTAAAATTTTGATCAGGTCAGATACCTGGATCTGCATGTAAGATGGAATGATCTCGTTCATCCTGAGCTAAATATCTTGGATGGGAAAAATGTTGAGACCGAAGCTTCTGCTTTTAGAAATGCAGTTATTTGTAGCAAAAAAGTTGTAGAAAGCAAGGTTACTTATGGAGTTGCTTTTGGCCACCAAAAGCATCTTCCTTCTCGTGTAATGAAGAGCATCATTGAAATAGAGAAAAGTCAGGATGGAGAGGACAAGTATTGGTTTTCTGAAATTCGTGTTCCTTTATACTTGATTAAACAGTATGAAGTGAGTGTAAATGAAAGGTCATTGCCATCAGTTCAGGAGCCTTTTAATTTGCTTACCAAGTTAAAGAGACAACAGTTGAAGCGTACTCACAGAGACATATTTTTCTATCTTACATGCAAGAGAGATAATCTGGAGATATACTCTTGTATTTCATGCCATCGAGATGTTGTAGCCCAGTAATGATCATCTCCTTTTTCTCTTGTTTTCATTCTTCTCTTCCCCAGATTTACGTAAGCTCATGAATTGCTTTTTTGCCATTTTCAGGACTGCGGTCAAGTGTAGCATATGCAAAGGTACATTATATTCTTACCAGGATATCAATTTGTCCTTGTAGATGTTTGTGAGGGACTTGGGATATTGGTTATTGTCATATTAGAAATATAACCCCAAACATTCTCAGAAATTTAAACAATACTTGTTTCTGCTTTGTCAAAGCATTCCAAGTTGCATACTTATAAAATAGAATTCCTTATCAAGTGCAAGTTTTCAGATTAAAACAACTTTTTACCTCCAACATAGAGATGCTTGACAATAGAGCCTGGAAAAATGAAAGTAAAGTAACTTAATGAACATAATCATATGACTCTCCCATTGCCCTCAGGTTACTGTTCTAACTTATCCCTTGGCCATTTATGTTTTCAATTTACTAGAAGAGTAAACTAGCCTCTAACTTAGATGATCTTGACCTTAAATGCAAGGGAAGCATAGTTTTTGTGCATTTGTAATTGAACTCAAGCTTAGCTGGATTTATTTTTTCCCTTGAAAAAGGTTAGTTCTAGAAAGGGTCAAATTGGTGTAAAAATACATACAATTGGAAGCTGGGATTGTGAATTTATTTTTATATATATAACTATATCCAAACACATGCAATGAAGACAGAATTGGTTTTTTAAGTAGGGTTATTTTTATTTTATTTTGCTTTATAGTAAACCATTCAATTCTGAATGAGCTAAGGTTGTCATATTTTTTTCCTTTGGCTTTATGGCTACCTTTCTTTTAATATTGCTTGTTTAAAAACTGTATAAATGATGGTTTCTGAAAATATCAAGATGTCACCATGAATATATGCTTTGTTTTTCCGTGGTTATGCAAGCTTTTAAAGTTTTGTATTCTACTCTAATGACTAATTTGTGCCATATTTCTCAGGTTCTTGTCATAGTGACTGTACAATTACTTCATCATTTCATATGAACGAGGACGTTACCTTCTCCACAATGTGCAAGCAGTGCCATGGAAAGAATGCAACTTGCAATGAATCTCCAACTAGTCCTTTTCATTTGGAAGTGGCAGTGTATCAAAAGTTGATGGCTGCCAATAAGGGCTCCAGGGCTCGCGACACACGTACCGAACTTAAACAAGTGGCCTCTGAATCTACTTCAACAGCAAAAAAAGCTTCGAAACTATCATCTGTAGCAAAAAAACCTCCTTCCAAATCCACTTCTGCAGCAAAAAAAACTTCTTCTAAATCTACTTCAGTGGCAAAAAGTCGGCCGAAGTTGGGTTCTTGGGGTATTATATGGAAGAAGGCGAATTCAGATGCATGTGTTGATACCAGTGTTAGTTTCAGGCAAAATAACATTCTTTTAAAGAATGGTTCGGTTTCGCATAGAAAGGAACCTGTGTGCAGTATTTGTCGTAAGCCATATAGGCCAGATCTAACGTATGTTTGTTGTGAAACTTGCCAAAGTAAGTATATATATACACAGTATTACTGCCTTATTCTTTTCCCTTTTATCTTATGTAGTGAAAGTGCCTCCATTTTCTGATTTCATATTTTAACATGGAGAATGTTTGTGTTCTTTTTCAGAATGGTATCATGCCGAAGCTCTTCAATTTGACGAGTCAAGGCTCTTTGATGTGGCGGGCTTCAAATGTTGCAAGTGTAGGAGGATAAAATCGCCAAAATGTCCTTATACTCCTCCTAAAGAAGGAGCTAATTCTGATCCAAGTGAAGCTGCTACACCTACACCTATGACCAGGCCTCGAGTCCCAAAAATACGCTTCACATTGAAGCGAGAAAGTTCTGGAGTGGACTCCGACTCTGGAGCCATTCTTAATTTTAATCAAAGCGAACCTTCTACTCCATTGTTTCCAGTAGAAGAAGTGTCTCAACACAATGATCCCCTTCTTCGTCCTCTCACGACTGATGCTCAGTTAATCACGGAGCCTAAGTTAAAAGTGGATACTGAATGGGATTCGACGGGTAAGGCAGTGCCACATAAATTACCAGTAAGGAGGCAGGTGAAGCATGAAGGGGATTCGGAGGTTTATTCAGACGGTAATTTTTCTGATGCTGAAGCCTTCACACATTATCAAATGGAAAACCCCACGGAAGCCACAGATGGCACGTTATTCCCTTCTACAGAATGGAATGCTTCTGTACAAAGTATTGAGGAGGAAATGATGTTTGATGATGTTTTAGATTATGGGAATCTAGACTTCGAACCCCAAACGTTATTCACTTTCTCAGAGTTGCTGGGAGTTGATGCTTCTGGGGATGATCCAGAAGGTCAGGGAAAAGTTGTTGGCACAAATCCTCCTGATAAGGTCCCTGAACAGTACACAACAACAAACACTTCAAAAGAAGGATCAGAGCCCACACTCCCTCCTGGAAAATGTAATTTTTGTATGCAATCAGAACCATACCCTGATCTTTCTTGTCAGAGTTGTGGGCTTTCGATACACAGGCATTGTTTAACTTCAACCGAGCCATCATCTTGGGATGGCGACTGGAAATTATGCTACTGTCAAGAGTGGCGTTAGTTACTCTTCTTTTTTTTTCATTAATGATTCCCAAATTCCCTCAAAGGTGTTAATCTTGTGTCAAAGAATCTCCAAACGACGACGACGACGGGTTAATGTGAACTCGAGGAAGCATAAGAAAGCTAATTCTGTAGAGCTAAAGCCAACAGAAACTCAAAGGCAAGCTTTTTCTGCATCATTTTGATATCTTGTTGATAGGAATTCCTTCTTGGCAAGCTCATTTTCCAGTACATTCAGATTTATCCTTCCTCCCGGACAGTTTAGGAAATCAAAAAAAGGCCACTGGTAGATCGTTTTGTTGATGCATAAATTGCTTTATATCTAGTTAAGAAGGCCATTATTGTTTTAAAGCTACAAATCAGATATTATGTGATGTTGGAAGATAAGCAAATTTTTTTAATATTGTGCTTATCCGACTAAAACTGCTTGCTTGCAAATGAGAAGATGCTCCACATTTTTTCTCCTCCTTGACTGAAGTTTCAGTCTGGAGTGAGACCATTCCATAGAGCAAGCTTGCTTTTTTTCTCTCTGGGTAGGATTCAATGGAACTGTTTTTTCTTATTTTAAAGGAAAAATGGTCTTTTTTTATTATATTGTTATTTATTGTATATGATGGTTGATTATCACAAAGCGATTGTTGTATAGGGTTTAATGGACTCAAGCACTTTTGGCTGTCTTTGGATATTTTTAAAACGCATATGTATGTATATTTTGGTAATTTCCCTTGCCGATTTAATTTAAATTTCTAGAGAGCTACCCCATTAATTTTTCAAGAGTATCAAAAAGAAAATATCATAGAAAACTAAATTAAAGTTGGATTAAATAAAAAAAAAATGGACAGCCAAGGGCAAATGTCATATTACTACTACCAAAACTGAAATGAAGGGCCATATGAAACATTAATAACAATCAAATGTTCATTCATTTATACGACTCAGAAAAAATACATACAGCTACATATTAGTACAGAGCAGTATAAGAATCTTGAGTTTCTAGCTGGACAACCAATAAGAAAGAAATGTGCTATAATTGCTATATCCCAGCCCAACCATATAATAAAGTCCTCTAATATGTACATCAGAATCTTATGCAAAATCACTAGATCTGATATTTGCATACTGAGCAGAATTTCACTAAAGGTGTGTGTATGCATTCAAAGCCAATGATCCTATGATCAGCTACTCAACTCCACCAAAAAATTCAAGTGTCTTCACTGAATTTATAAATAACCTCGAGGCAACTACTTTGTACCTGGTAGCTCAAGCGAAGGATCTTGTCCAAATTTTTCTGGGCTAGACACTTCAAAAAGCAAGAGCTCTCGGAGAAAAAAAGCACAGCTGATTCCAAAAGGCTAAGAAAAAAGCATCTTTAGTTCCTCTAGTCGAGCACTACGAACTTCTTGATCGGTCAACGCACCAGAAATCATTCTCTGTTTACGTGCTTGAACTGCTTCCATTCTTTCCTCTACCGTACCCTGCCATCAGAGAATATCAACGCAAGCGTGCAAAAAAGAATGGTTGGATCAAAAACTAGGAACAATGACATTTCCATCTCCATGCAGTAAATCAAAGACCAATCAAAATTAACACTTCTGAAGGGTTAGATTTAAAATTTAGTGAAAATGATAATTAGATCTCTTGAGCCAAAAATATTCCTACCCCGCTTTAGATATGCTTAGTTGAAGCCTAAAGATGATAAGAATTCTACTGCTACTCTATCATACCCTTGAGCCTAAACACTAAATCTTTGTTTAGTTTATTCACTTGGAGGGAAAAAATCCAGCAGTAAAATATTTAAAACTCTTTCTAGTAAGAGAAGAAAATATACCTTCACAATGAACCTTTTGATCGTCACCTTTTTTGTTTGGCCGATTCGATGAATACGCATGACTGCTTGCTCCTCCACGGCTGGATTCCACCATGGATCCTATGAACATGCACATAAAATTGGCAATGGCCAAACAAAATCAACAAACTACCCCCTTTACCTCCAGCAAAAAAGCAAAGAATACATAAATAAATCAATGTTATAGATGAAAATAGAGCCATATATATGCAAATACAATAGCTTAAACCACCCCCACACAAACAAGACATCCACGAAATGAAAGTTACAATTCCATCATACTTAAAAGCGGCAGCTCAGCACACGATTTTCATCACTAAGCACAGAAAATCAGAAAGAGAAGACTTTCCAAACTGATCATCTAGTCACAGTAATACCAAATTACAAGGCATAGTAAACTCTTTGTTCGTGAGGAAAGACATATCAGCTATGCTTTTTACAATTGTGAATGGAGCAAGAAAAGCTATATCTCAGTTAAAAGTTAATTAATATGTACACATACCAAGACAAATGCACTAGAAGCTGCTGTTAGATTTATTCCAACTCCCCCAGCCTTAAGCGACATCAGCAACACCTGAGGTAGCAGTAATTAAAGCTTTAAAGAGTACATTCAAATAGCCTAGTTATTACCAACTGTACAGAGCTAAACGTTACAAACCACGATGTTGCTATCTTCCGAAAACTGCTTTAGAACTTTTTCACGTTGCTGTTGATTCAGAGTCCCATCCAGTCGAAGAAATGGAATGTTACTCCTGGAAAGAAAATGATAATTCTTGGAAGTGACATCAGAAATTTTAAAAATGCAATTGATCTCAAAAAAGGCCAATAGAATGTGATGTGTGCAGTATATTTACATATTTAACTATATCAGATCAGTGGACATAACATTAACATGGATATAAAAACAGGGCCAAAACAATCATGCAAGGCACATATTACTTTATAGAAAACAAATACAGCATACTGAAATGCTTTTTCCCTGATTTCCTTGACTACAGATCAAAAGCTACATGGTAGTATTACATACAAAGGGATTTTTTTTTTTAAATATACCATTAATGCATGTCATAATTGGGAAAAAAATAAAAGCATTAAAGTTTATAAAATAATTTTGGTCTCTGAATAATCAGCCTATGCAAATACTGCATGACAGTATTTCTTTCATGGAAAATAAAATAAATTTTAAAGGAAGCAGTTCGATAGGAATTGTTGACAAATTTGAGCAGGACGTACTAAACAATTCATCCATTTATAAAAAAATATTAAGCAGTTAAAAAATTCTCACCGAGATAGAGGAATCTGTAACAAATCCAGAAAAGCAGTCCATTGGCTAAAAACAATGCTCTTGGAGCCTGACAAACGAAGAGCCTCAAGCTCACGCAACAGAACAGCAACTTTTGTTGATTCCACCCAGTTTTTATCAATATCAACCTTGAACCGATTTTCAGTTGGGGCGGTAATAAGATCTTGTCTACTAACAGTCTTCCTATGAAAGGAGCAATGGGTTAAATCATGGAATTTGTAAAATAGTAGATTTCAACATAAAGGCAGAACAAGAATTACATAAATAAATTTGGGAGTTGGGAACATAAAATAAATTGACTTTAAAATCCATATTGAAAGAAGAACATCACTTGAAGATACCTACAAACAGGACATAACCCAGAAGCAGCATTTCGCCAACTTGCCAACAAACATTCACGACATAGGCGATGAGCACAAGGTGTCAAAACTGCATCTTCAAATGCTTCAAGACAAATTGGACACTCTCCCTGTTCCCCGTTACGCAACTCTTCCAAAACCTCTTGTACATAAGCCTTGGAAGGCACATCTTTGTCTTCTCCTTCCACAGAATTCTTACTTCCTTTAAGAAACCGTTTGGCCAGCTTGCTCAAATCAGAAAATTCTTGTGTATCACCTCGACTGGATAAATTAAAGTCCGTCAAAAAAAAAATTACTTTAAAAACAAAATCATCTAAGATGTAAGTAAACAAAATGATTATAAAAGATAAAAGCAAAATCAAATCAATTACAGATTTATGAGCAAAGGGGTTAAGAATATGAATTTTTAAAACTTTACTGAGATTTGACTGAAAACGTAACTTGAAGAGATCTATAACTCAATCTACGCATTTCCTCTACATATGTTAATCAGCTATGAGACAAATCTCTAGTCTTCAGATAGATTTTGAAACAAATTTAACTAGAAAAGGTGTCATCAATTTAATAAATCGCATGATAACTAAAAAATCTGGAACCTGTGAAAAAAGAGAGAAAAGAATAGAACCTCATCACAAGAAAGGGATGATCACAACATTGGCGAAGACGTAAAAGTAACTCCAATATGGAAGCATAGTTATGAAGTACACGTCCTTGCTCAACAAACTGATCAAACTTCACCTAATACATCAAAAAACATAAGTTGTCAAGCATTGAACAATATGCATAATATCCAAAAATGATAATACGTCCAAGGACACATCATTTTTTGATAATTGCAATCTTATAAATAAAGATATACCTTGGATCTTTTAAAAAGGGCCTCGTAGAAATCTTTTTCAGCTTCTGTGAGTTCACAGTAAATCACCTGAATATCAGCTGGAGGTAGGACTAAAATCAGTCTGCAACAAGCAAAAAATCCTTAGTAACACGCACTACACTAAAAGGAAAAATTTGCAAAACATGATCTTCAGCGACTTACCTGCCATTGCGATCTGTGCTAAACTTTGTTCTCCGTAACATGATTCGCTTTAAAATTGATTGAACCAATTTCAACCCTCTTTCATCCCCTTCTTCAAAAGGTTTTTGAATGAGTTTATTCCACCTATATTATAAAAGAATTTGTCAAGAAAAGGTTATTTCTAGTAATTGGGTTTGACTACCAAGACTTAAACACCTGACTCACCATGCCCAGTTACCCCATGGTTCCACCCTCAAGAACCGAAGAAGACTGTACAGATCCTCTAGTTTGTTCTGTGACAACAATAAGTGTCAGTTAGAATAAAAATAGAAAACAAAGAAGCGCCAGATGGATCACAATTTGGTATCCAATAAGTAACACATGACACGCACATTTATAACAATATTAAAAAATATTTGTTATGCACAGAGGCACAAACTTCAAGGACAGGGTAAAAGATGCCACAAGCATACTAAATAATAACTTGACCAACGCATTGGATGCAAAAAGTGTTAAAAAAATTATATTCACACCAATTCATATTTAAGCAAACCCAAACTTTACTTTAAGCAAAAGTAACCACTTTTATCAATTTAAAAGAAATTATGTTCATCACTTCCCACAACTCACCTGGATAGGGGTGCCAGTAAGACACCAGCGACAATCAGCAACTAAAGCAGCAGTAGCGATAGAAATTTGACTCTTGGAGGATTTTATTGTATGCGCCTCATCAAGAACCACTCTAAACCACCGAATTGAATAAAGCCCCCCACTTTCCTCAGTATTCTACCAAAAAAAAAAATGCAGTCATTCATCTTCTGTGCAAGGTATCATATGTGTGTTCAGACAAGAAAAACATCTAAATGATAGAATTACCTCTGTGGAAAATTCTGATGCTAAAACTCCATATGTTGTGATCACGACATCACTTTGAGTTAAGAATGTTGCATCCTTTGGTCTACTTTGTCCATAATGAACATAAACGGTTAAAGATCCAGGTTTTACGTGACTTTCTATCTCTGCCTGACAATAAACGAAAATGGTTAGAATATAGAAAATAGATAACTGCAATTGATGTTTTTCATACTAATAAATGGTTGCACCTACATAATACAATTTGTTACAATCAGAATGAAAAAAGTACCTTCCACTGCCCTAACAGAGTCATAGGACATACAATCAAACTCCCACCATCCATAAGTGTGCCCTTTTGCTTCATCAACTTATCAAAACCTGGAAATTTTGCTGCCCTCTTCGGGAGGTTTGGTGAGTTCGAAATATTGCACGCCTCACTACCTTCACCAGAAGGTTGGCTAACAAATGGTCTGTTTCTTTCTGAGTGAGAAAGGAGGAGACTTATGGTCATAATAGTCTTTCCCAAGCCCATAGCATCTGCCAAAATCTTCAAAATGCAATTTAAATCAGTACACATGAAAGTGATAAAAAAAAAAATCCAATTAGAGTTTTTAGAGTTTCTGTCTGGGTTTTCTTTAAAGACATACTCCTCCTCTAGCCATTTGTAGAGTGCTTGGAAATTGTGTAGTAGCATCACCAGAAAATGCATTCAAATAAAGAACATGTCCTCTCCTGTATTCATAACACCAAGCTAAATATGAAATTTGAAAGGGTTTAAAATATATATATATACGCATATACATATATAATATATAAAAAACTAACTTACTTGTCTGCAAGATGATATGCTTCCCAACAAGGATGAAGAGTTGTTCCTGCTCCATCCGTACATCGTCCCTTTTCTAACCTTTCTAATTGGGTCATCCAATAAAGAGCCTGTTTTTGGTAAGGCCGAAGCTCACACTGAAGTGTACCAGGGGGATCCATTTCCTAAAACCACCAGTTCCTTTAGAAATTTAGAAGCCATAGGTGGAGCAAGCTCCACTAATGTAAAAGATAATTGCCAAATGCCAATACCTCTAACTCCGAACTGTTTCCAACACCAACAATATTCTCCAGATCAGCATCTGAAATAGGTTCCTCATCTTCGCCTTCATTTTCATTTGCAGAAGGATTCCTTAACTTGCGTGTAAGTAAAGTTGAGGCCTGAAGTCAAGAAATTTCCCATTCAAGAAATATTTCTAATCATCTTCCACGTTAATGTTATTAGAGAGATGTATATAATTATTTATGTGTCATTGTACCTTCAAATCTAATGGGCGCTTCCTTGAGTATAAGTCATCAGGGGTGAATTTTGCCTGTTAAAGAGTCATGAAAAAGTTGAACCTATCATTAGAACCTCATAAAAGAAACAACTCAAAGGTATGGCTGCCAACTCAGATGTCTAGGCATTGCAATATAACTAATTCTCATATACAAAGCAAACAACTTTTAAAGAATGACACCATCACCTTCTTAAATGGAGCTAGACCTAGCAAATGAAATAATGTAGGAAGAGGATGAACCACTGATTCCTCAGTGGAACTGCTGACTGCCTTAAGTGAAGTATCGTGTTGCTTATGGAACATGGAACTATTGATGTACACGCTAATCAAACACAAAACATAGATTAGTCAACTAGTAACAAACTTTATGTGAAATACACCATATCAGGAACATTCAACTAAGTAACTTTTGGAGTAAAAGAGAATACCTTATTGACAAATTTATGGTGTCCATAATACTTAACACTTCAGGTGTGTATTTACAAGAACCCTGAACTCTAACCTTCTTATCCCTCACAAGTGGGAAAAGACACCGAGCCCATTCATTAGGTATTCTACCAATCTACAAAAATGAAGACGAAACAAACCCCATAGATTAATATATGTTTATAATCATATAAAGCTAAAACATTAAAAATATCACAATTTCTTTCCAATTACCTCTCCTGAATCCTTAGTTGAAAACCTCACAATCTCTGAACAAGCCCCGGCTGCATTCCGACCCCTACCAAAAGCCTTGCCCGGCGACGGCGTACTAGAGAAGCCCTTCAACGGAAATGTGAAATCCACTTCATCACCAGGCTTTATTCTCCTTCCTTTGCAGGTAGACAACCCCGCCACTTCGCCACAACCCACGAGCCACCATTTGTCATCAACCGAACTCTCAGGCGGGCATACACCTTGGGCTGGTTCCTCCACGTCGGACTCAGTCGGACAGTCCGCACCATTGCCGTCAGTCCTCAAAGAGCAATTCTCGTTCCCGCCACCATTTTCCTTCGAATTCACACTACTAACAGCAACAGGTGGAATTTCTGATCTCGAATTTTGATTGGAAACTTCAGGGATCCTCTGAAGCCCTAAATTTCCTTTGGATTTAAAATTTGGGGTGTCGAAGATAATGTTGATGGCCGCCGTGAGGTCGTTGTTGCCCATGTGGAGGGCTCTGATTACGTCCATGTCGGAGTAATCGGAGCCCACGATTGATCGGACGGTGGATACGAGCTCATCGGTAACCTTGTTGCCCATCAAGATTATATTTTTCTTCCAAAATTAATAAAAAAAAAATTGGAAGTGAAATTGAGAATCTGAAACCCTAAAAATGGCGGGGGACGATGAAGAAAATTTAAAGTGATAATTAAATTATTGGTTCGTGACTTTTTGTGAAAAAGCATGCACGTGACCAGTTTCCCGCCATTTTTATTAGGCACGTGACGTGCATTTCTATTTATTTATAAAATTTAAAACAAATAACTCTCGGACAATAATGCCATTATTTTTTTCTTAGTACAATTTAATTGAATTTAGATTATTAGGAGAATTCTCCGGTAGGAGTTTCATTTTAAGTCTTACTGGTAGGGTTTTCAGTGTTCTCAATTCGTGAACAGTTTTTTGCGTGATTTTTTTTTATAACTGTGTATATTGTAGCTGTTTAGAGCATCCTGCAAATTTTCAGAAAATATGACCTTGTATATTGTTACTTTCCACGCGCATAAAAAAAATTAGTCACGCGTGTAACAACATGTTTGAATCTAATTTTCGGTACTATAAATTATTCGGAAAGAAAATTTACAGGATGCTCTAAACAACTACAATATACACAGTCATAAAAAAAAATCACGCCGAAAACTGTTCACAGATCGAGAATACTGAGAACCCCACCGATAAGCTTTAGAGTGAAGCCCGTATAAGAGAATTCTCCAAAATATATATATAAATTTTGAAACATAGTCGAAAAATATAGGAATATTGCGAATTAAATTATAAAATATATATTTGTTTTTAATTAGTTCGTACCATAGGCTTCAATTACTTTAAGAGTATTCACTTGTTAAAGCGTGTTGTGCTTTATCTTTTTTTTAAAAGGTTTGTCCTATAGTTGCTTTAGATTTGAATCAGATCACATTATGATTCTTTATCAGTGCGAGATTTATTCATTGGATTGGTTAGAAGAACCTTGGCCCCTCCAAAAATTTGTCAAAAAAATTACATAGTAAAAATTTATATAAAAATAAATAAGTGAAAATTATATTTTATATGGGTTTTTTAATAATATGACTTTTTGTTTATAAGTATTATTTTATAGCTTTTTAAAACTTGTATTCCTTTTTATGTGATTTTTTTTCTTATATTTTTGTAAAAAAATCATTAATATGCTATATTTTTGTAAAATATTATTATTATACCATATTTTTTTTTTCATAATTTGATTTTTTTTTATTAAATTTGTCTATACAAACTAAAAAAAGTTTAATTACCATATTTTTGCATATTAAGAGCTAAAAAACCATATTTATGAAAAAATAATGTATGTAGCAATTTTTATGACATAACTAATCTTATTCTCCTCTCAAAAAGAGTCTGCCATTATTTAATTTCTTTTTAGTTAACACCTAATAAAGATAGTTCAAATTGTCAAGCTTGTAGTTTGCCCCAATAAAGTATAGATTCGAAGTCTCTCTGGAACACATATATAACAATGGTTTATATATTTTTAGACTCTGTATTTTGTCTCATTACTTGTTTGAATTCTGTATTTTGACAAATTACTTTTTGGACCTTGTGTTTTATAAAATAGTTCAAATAGACCTCTAAACTAGATTTTGATAAAAGTTTTTTGAACTAAAATCACAAATAATTCATTAAACTAACAACTCAGAACAAAAATACAGTTATTATGCCTAAGAACTGTATTGTTATACTCAATTTTTTATTCATGAAAATCAGATTTAAGGGTCTATTTGAACCATTTTACAAAACACAGGGTCCAAAAAATAATTTGTCAAAATACAGGGTCCAAACAAATAATGAAGCAAAACACAGAGTCTAAAAATGTATAAACCCATATAATAATTGCTATAGTTTTTCGGTTCCCAAAAATATTATTAGGTTAGGCAAGGAATCTAGTTTTATAAAAAAAGGGAGGTAATCATTTGGTAACCTATATTTTTGCAAAATATCGTCTTGGTACCATGTGTTTACAAATAATGCTTATTTGGTACCCTGCATTTTGAAATAGTACATATTTTGTACACTGCATTTTAAAATCGCACATATTTGGTATCCTGTATTTTAAAATTGTACACATTTAGTACCATAAACTCAAATTTAATTAATAAAATTTTACCAATTTAATCAAATTACTCTCAATCATACAAGCTACAAATTATATATAATTGTTGATATTTTGGTCATATTGACAAAATTTTATCAATTAGTATACCAAATATCTATATTTTCAAAATTCGGGATACCGTATGAGTATTATTGAAAACAGAAGATACTATAACGATATTTTGCAAAAATAAAAGGTACCGAATAAATAAATTCCCTATAAAAAAAAATATGTAATCATAGAAACTTGCATAGCATTAATTTATAGTTTATCATTGTGTAAGGATGCTATATATATATATAAAGTGATGATCTTTTATTGGTTTTAGTGGTGTAGATTTCTTCTTGTAACTGAAAAGTAGATGTTAATTATTTTTGTTGTAAATTACTTGGGTAGTTATGTTTTTTAATATATTTGTTAGGTTGAGCATGAAGTATTGCTTGATAAATGAGCAAAAGACAGAAAAAAAGACCTCACAACTACAGATAACAGAATTTCGAATTTTCCATAGTTGGATAAGATTGATTAAAATATATATATATATTAAATAGATTAAAACGCGGTTAAAATACTTAATATTTTATAATTATTGTTATTTACTCCATTAAATAATGGTTTCATTTTTTTAACATACATTGTTTATATCGTTTTGGACTCTTGTTCATTACTCGTTTAGAGTTTATAATTTTTAGAATTTTTTTTGGACCTCGTGTTTTGTAAAATGTTACATTAGGTTAGGACCCTAAAGTCAAAATATTTTTAAATACAAGCAAAATACTCTTACTTATTATAAGAGTTATACTATTTTGGATATTGTACTTTTTGTTTGTTATTCGTTTGGAACTTTTTAGAAATTCTATTCTATTTTAGACTCTAAAACCGACTTTGGTCAAAATATTTTCAAATATGATAAAAATACTCTAAAAATGTAGAGTCCAAACAAATAATAGACAAAAGCACATGGTCCAAAATAGGGTAAGTAACCATTTGGTACCATGTGTTTTTGCAAAGTATCATTTTGGTACCCTTTGTTTTCAATAATGCTCATATGATAACCTGTATTTTAAAATCGTACATATTTGGTACCCTAAACTCAAATTTAATTAATAAAAATTTTCCAATTTAATCAAACTACTGTCAATTATATAAGTTATAAATTTAAATTTAATTACTTAATTACATATAATTGATGACAGTTTGATCATATTGACAAACTTTTATCTATCAAATCTGAGTCTAGGGTATCAAATATATATAATTTTAAAATACAGAGTACCATATGAGTATTATTGAAAACAGAGGTACCAAAATAATACTTTGTAAAAATATAAGATACTAAATAAGTAAATTCCCTCCAAAATAACACTAATTAGTCTTGTCATAGGTGCACGGCTGGAAACTTGTGCTGAATCACTTCACAGAGCCAATGAAAAGGAAAATCATGACAGCAAAGATTGCCATGAAGACATTGATAGTCCCAATAGCCACAAACCATGATTACTTTATCTTATAAAGCCAATACTTAATAAAGCAAGAAAAACATGTCTTTGAACTTCTAAGTATAGGTAAGAGCCATTAGTAACTTTACTAAAAAATGTGAAATTACAACACAAGATATTTGCAACTTTACTAGCATCTAGCAAACTGGAACATATATTACACAAAAGAAATCTAACCATCAAATTATTTATAATTTGAACATGGGGCTGATTTCTTTTTAACAACGGAGAAATTCTCCCATTAGGGGGGAAAATATCAAATCCCGGTTCTACATGTCATGTTCTTTTGTGAAAAGATCATTTGATAGAGTACAAAAGTATTATAGCAGGCCCATGTGTGCTACAGTGTAGGGAATGTTAAAAGTACGAAAACTTTGAACTTCTTCGATTTCACCCATTGAGTGCTTGGAGAGAAGCTTCGAGCTGGGGATGAGTAAGATCCATGGCGGTCATGAGGAAGGTGAGGAGAGGGAATGGAACGTCGGTGGTGGTTTTGGCACCGAGAGGGAGGCCGTCCACGTGAGGCACGTGGATGGGGATGAAGGAGATGATGAGGTCTAGGTGGCTATTTAATTATTTTTAAAATTTTAAAATTAATTAAAATGATTTTTTTTAATAATATATTTATGAGTTGGACCAATCACAGAGTGACATGTGTTGGTCCAGTCACCATATAATGGAGCTCAACTGACGGGAACAGACAGAATTACAATATTAAGATGTTTGTGTACTTTACCCACTAAAAAAAGATTAGGTCCATGCCAGATATTTTCCTCAAATATTGGGTACTTTTGTCGCAAATATCTCTAATATTAATTAATAAAAAAATAAAAGAATGATAAAATAGAAAATAATTGAGCTAAAACTTATAAAAGTATTAAAAGGGACCTAGTTAGAATTAACTTAAAACATTGGCTCTTAGTATATTAGTATACTATATAACCAACAAAATATATATACAAAGTACGACTAAATAATAAATAATATATAATGAAAATATATTTGTACAACACAAATTAATGGGCACAACCTGAAATTGGTTACCAAGTATGAAAAACAAAAGCAGCTTGATGAAGCAATAAAAACTATTAAGTACAAAGTGTAATTAGCCATCGTTTAAACTTTTAAAAACTTGTAACCAGTTATTGTGCTATGTTGTTCACCTGGTTATTATCCTAAAATCTGTAACCAATTACAGTGTCATATTTGTAACTCGTTATGAGTGTGTCATGTTTCTAACTGTCTACTACTCTAAAATTTAGAATCAATTAGTAAAAATTCTAACCAGTTATAGCGTCGTTTGTAACCAGTTACATGTCTAAGTTTGTAGCCAATTATTGTGTCATATTTGTAACTAGCTACTACTCTTAAAATTGGAACTAGTTAATAAAAACTACAACCAATTACAATCTTATGTTTGTAACCAGTTACCACTCTAAAGATTGTAGCCAAGAATTGTCTCATGTTTGTATTATGTTACTAATCTAAAAATTGGAGCCAGTAAATAAAAACTGTATAAACCCTTAAAAAAAATCATAAATAGTGTTTTGGTTTAATTTTTCATTTAATATGTTTATGTCATTCTTTTATATATAATATTATTTATCTATTTGAAATTTATATGACAATGATACAAATTTAATAGATACATTGTAAGTTACTTGTATATGGTATTATTTAAAATTAAGTGATATTGGATTATATCTATTTCAACTTTTTTTAAAAGAATTTAAAATGAAGTATAAAAGAAACAAATGGACAACATTCTTCAAACTATTATTTTTTGTAATGGTAAACGATGATTATATTTTCTTCCTCTTATTTTTTTCTTCTTTCCAATGATTTAACTTCATTAATTACAAGAGAATTTATAACAAATGGCCCAAATTAAGTGCATTTGAAGCCCAATGTCCCCATTCTAAAAATGGTAGAAAAGTGGCCTTTTAGATCATTAATTTACTAAATTACCCCTACTGTATCATTTCTATCATATTTCTCAGTAAAACAACATGAATGAGAGTGATATTACCAAAAAATTTCTCAAAAAAAACAACGAGAACAAGAGGGAGAAGTTGACTGTTTCCTTCTGTGGTCGCCAGCAATTGAATCTCAATTTACTTTCCTCCATTTTTTCCTTTAAAAAGGGAAGGGCACATATGGAATTTCACTATATTAATTTGTTAGAATGTGCCATTTATTGATTATTTTTTAAAGAGAGACATTTATCTAAATAATGTCTAATTTGGTGGCTAATTTGCTTGTTAGCCCTAATTACAATCAATATCAAGCAAAACATTCAAATACAAAAGATCAAATGAATGACTATATTTTCACCCTATGGACTTGGTGGCTCAACATTAAGGTCAATTGGGAAAAAGCTTAAAGCCTACAATTTTTTTATGGAGAAATATGGCCCAAAATAAAAAAAAAGGCCTAAAATTGTATGGTAATAAGATCCAAAGAACAAAAACTCTTCTAAAACTAGGGCCCAAAAAACATTTTCTTTTAAAAATAGGGCTTCAAATTTTTTATAAGCCTAAGGTCACCATCTGTATGGATAAAATTATTAAAAAATCATTTATGTTAAGTTTGAAGCAGATTAATTATGGTCATAGTGTTCACTTAAATTTAAGCTAAAGAGTGAAAACTAATCTAACCATTCTGTTTATTATCAAATTTGGAGGAATGGGTCAAAGTCAATCATCACATATCTCAATTAAATATGTATATAGTCATGAATTGATAATTTTACACAAAATACTTGGTTCGCTAAAAATTACATTTTTACGGTCTAATAAAGTTGTTATTTTTTTATGTTGTTTTCAAGCTATTTTTAAGTTTATCTTGTATTGATGTTTAGTTGTTCATATGCATATTATTTTTTAGTTTATTTTAAGTCAATAAGTAGTTTTCGAGTTGCTTTTGAAATATTTTTGAATTATTTTTTCTGAGACTGTATTTTCGTAATAATAAAAATATAATATTTTGATTTACTAATTAGTTTTACATATATACATGGTAAATATGCTAACAAATTTTCATCATTTCCTTCTTTTTTTTTATTAATTTTATTTTTATGAAATAATTAAAAAAAAATGACTCCTCTCCAATTTATTAACACTCAATTCATGAGAGTAGTAAGAAGTTGATAATATCAATTTACCAAAAAGTCAAACAAAGAGACAATTTGTCAGCATGTTTAGTTGTTTTCTTTGGAAAATTTGTCTTCCACAAACTCAATGTCTTTGTCTCTTAGAAAAGGATTGGATTGAAATATTTTCAACATTTTTTTTCTTCTAAAGAGAACTTAATAATGTGAATTAATTATAATGTATTTGTATAAAACTTTATAATATAATCTCTTATTACAATAAAATTTGAAACATGATAAAAATTACAACCTAATTTATCATTATTCTAATCCAATCCAAAATATATTAATTTTTTTTCCTTTCCTCCAAGAGTAAGCAATCTGTTATAAATTGTGGTCAAGTTGTGATTAATTTTCTTGATGGCAATCTATGAACATGTTTTTAGGGTTAAAATTGAAAATATATATTTTTAATATATATACAAATAGTGGAGCCTACAAATAATAATAGAAGCAGCATATAATTGTGAAAGTATTGAAATTATTATTTATTTGTCACTATAATAATAATAATTATTATTATTATAATAATAATGTCAATATTGTCAATACCTTCTAGAAAGAAGAAAAGGAAAATAAGGCAAAGGACATCACTGCCCCCCCAAAATCTCTATATGTACTCCCCAAAAGAAACAAACAATGGACAAAGCTTATTATTCTATTATTTTTTGCAATGGTAAACGATCATTGTGTCTTTTTTTTTAATAATTTAATTTCATTCATTACAATCAATATTAAGCAAGACTATATATAAAATACAAATATTTATAGATAGGGAGTATTATATGGTAGGCTCTTCAAAAATAGCTTTATTGGTTGGATTCTTTTATATTTTCGATTGATGAACAATTTTTGGTGTAATTTTTTTATGATTGTGTATATTGTAGTTATTTAGAGCATGCTACAAATTTTCAAAAAACTCCGAATAATTTACAGTGACGAAAATTAGGTCCAAATATGCTATTTTCCACTCGCATAAAAAAATTAGTCACGTATGCAACAACCTGTTTTTAAACTTGTTTTCGGCACTGTAAATTATTTAAAATTTTCTGAAAATTTGCAGGATGTTCTAAATAACTACACTATATACGATCACAGAAAAAAATTGCGCCAAAAACTGTTGACGGGTTTATAATACAAAAAAACTCCATAGGTAAAGCTCTTTTTGAAACCCCTACCGTAGAAATTTACGTTAGTTATAAATAATATTTTCACCATATAAATAAAATTATTAAAAAATTCATTCCTGATAAATTTGAAACAAATTAATTTTCATCAAAGGGTTCACTTAATTTTAACTTGCTAATAAAATAGTGACAAACTAACTCAAATAGTGTCTAATAATTGTGTTGTCTTATTCAATTTTTTCTTCATCAAAATTGTGTTTAAGAATCTATTTTAATCATTTTATATTATACAGAGCACAAACAAATAACGAGACAATAAAATAACGAGTCTAAAAAAATATAAACCTAATTTTTTTATAGCTAATATACAAGGAAAGTATGACAAAAATAAAACAATTTTTTTTTTTAAATGTCAATTTTGTTTAGTTGAAGCAATATATGACAGGTTTGTTTTCTAGTCTGCAATAGCTCAGAATCAGATTATATAATAGTGTGTAGTAGAATGTGAATAATATATAGTAATAACGATACAACCGCAGAACCACAGTGTTCTTCTTCATTCAAAATCAAAACACTACAATACAAAATCACTCTCAAACTATACATATTTTTTTTTAGGTAAAATCACTACCGATACATATTTTCAATATTTTAGGTATATGAATAAGTTGTAACTCAATTTTTTTTTTATACGGTAGTGTATAATGTAGTACTGAGTTTTATGCCTTTAATAAAACTATATTTTTTATGTAACACGTTATTGTTATCAATAAAAGAAGTATAAATCATTTTGTTTATTCAATCACATTGTTCGCTTATTTTATTACATAATTATTCAATTAATACAAACATTCATAAAATCCCGAACATATGGATTCTTACAATTATAGTGACTAGATCACAGTGGATTATAGTTATAATCATATGTTCAAAATAACGAGCCCTAAGATTAGATCAGTGCATTGGATTTTCACTAATTAGAAAATCTACGATATGATTTATTTACACATTCGGTGTGTGATGTCTTGTCCAAGGCATTGACCAAGTAGATATGATCAGATGTATTTGGTTACATCGGACTAGGACCGATATTGATTATTGATTGATAGATAAGTATCATTGTTATCGAATCTAATCAATGTCACAACGTTGACCATATGTTAAGTCGATCATAATTCTTAGTGATAATATTCTGCTAATTATATTATTTAAATCTTTTGACTTGTTCGTTACCAGCTGACCCTACGATCTAGCCCATACTTACATCTTGGAGATTTAATAGTATAATTGAGTGGGAATATTATTCATAGATATGAAATCTATAACTTCTGTATGAGAAGTGAAAAGATGATTTCCTTAATTGTTTTGTTTAAAAGGTTAAATGATTGAGATCTCATTTTGGTGATTAAGTTCACGGAAATATCATTTATAATGAATTTAGTGGGAGTAAAGATAAAATACTGATGAGGGGTAAAATGGTAATTTACACACAGCTCGTTAGTAAGTCATCGATAAAAGATTGAGTAACTGTAATGGTTATAACAATGGATAACGCATTTATGGTCTGGAAAATACGTTCTATGAATTCAATTGTTCAATTCCAAGTCTATAGTGGAGTCACGGGGAATTAATGATGTAATGAAATAATTCATAAATAAATTCACGGTAACTTATTGGAGCTTGATTTCATAGATCCGCGGTCCCCGAATCACCTTTGAGTAAATCATCTAAAATGTCTCAAATAATTGATTTAATTATTAATTATGAATTTTTTAAGTTGACTGGGTCAATTTTTGAAAATTTAAGGAGATATGAGAATTGTAGAATAAAAGAACATATTTGAGTAAATTTATTAATATTGATAAATTAGTGTCAATATAAATAAATGAAATTAAATCAAGTTTCAAATTATAATTAATTAATTTGAATAAGGATTTAATTAATTAATTACAATAAATAAATAAAATATTTTGAATTTAGGCCCAATTGAGTTTTAAATTCAAAATAAAGAGATTGAGCCTAATGTCATTTGTGGAATCACAAGACTTTTATATTTTTGTTTATTATTTTAAATAATTTAAATTGAAATTGAAATAAAACCCATTAAGTTGTCTATATAAGAAATATGATATCTAAGATTTTCATAAGTCAGTCTCAATTGATTCATTGGGTAAGTGAAAACCTAGACACTCTAATCCCTTCTTAGCTACTGTCTCTTCTTCTCTCCTAGATCTTTATCTCATGTGTTGAGAACCAACACACACTAATTATAAGTTAATCAAAGGCTTGGTGAGGAAAACTGTGTTGCCAATCTCTTGATAATACTTTGCTACAGAAATGAATCAAGGGTTAGAGAGATTGAAGTAAAGAGTTGTTCGAGTTCTGCTGCGTATTTGTAAGTTTCTACATCTTTGTGTTTATGTTAATTTATGAATCTGATTTTCATATATATGTCATGCTATTCCATGTTTCTATTATGTGTTTGGAAAAATAATAGGAAGTATGCATCAAGATTTAAATTCCAAGATCCTACGTGTAGTTACAGGAGATCTTTCATAAATTTTCAAGAAATTTCAAATAATTTAAGATGTCGAAATCATGATTTAAATAGTCTATTGTACACATGTATATATATATATATATTGAAACAAGCACGCGTGCGCAAGCTGTTTGAATCTTGATTTCGGCATCCTAAATTATTAAGAATTTATTGAAAATTTGTGGGAGGTCTCGTGTAACTACATTATGTAGCGTCATATAAAAAAATTAGAGTTATAACTTATTTATGTACAAAATATATGCATAGGCAGAGATTAAAAATAATCACTACTATTTGTGTCATTACTACTATTTCTATATAAGAGTCACTTGACTCATTTCTAAATTGTGTCATTTTTCCAAAGGTTATTTATATTTTCTCTTTTAGTAAAAATCCCTTTAATTTAGTTATTAGAATTTTAATACACATTTTAAAAAAATGGTGAATTTACTTATTTTGTAATCTTTATTTTTGCAAAGTAACATTTTGTATATTTTTTTTCCTTTTAAATAATGTTCATATGGTACCATGCATTTTAAAATCATACATATTTGGTATCCTAGACTCATATTTGATAAATGAAATTTTGTCAATATGACCAAACTGTCATCAATTATATATAATTAAGTAATTAAATTTAAATTTGGAACTCATATAATTGATAGCAGTTTGATTAAATTAGTAAAATTTTATTAATTAAATTTGAATTTAGAATATAAAATATGTATGATTTTAAAATATAAAGTATCAAATATGTACAATTTAAAATACAAAATACCAAATAAGGATTATGGTAAACCCGATATTTACACCAAATGGTTATCTTTTACTATATATATTATGGACAATTCTTCTATAGGGGTTTCACTTTAAGCCCTACCGGTAGGGCTCTCAGTGTTTCTCGACCCGTGAACAGTTTTCGGCGCGACTTTTTTTTATGACCATGTATATTGTAGCTATTCAGAACATCTGCAAATTTTTAGAAAATTTCGAATAGTTTACAGTACCGAAAACTAGGTTCAAACATATTAATTTGCAGATGCTCTAAATAGCTACAATATACACGGTTATAAAAAAAAGTTGCGCCGAAAACTGTTTACGGGTTGTAAACACTAAGAGCCCTACCGGTAGGACTTGTAGCTATTCAGAGCATCTGCAAATTTTTAGAAAATTTTGAATAGTTTACAGTACCGAAAACTAGGTTCAAACATATTAATTTGCAGATGCTCTAAATAGCTACAATATACACGGTCATAAAAAAAAATTGCGCCGAAAACTGTTTACGGGTTGTAAATACTAGAACCCTACTGGTAGGACTTAAATGAAGCGCCTAGAGAAGAATTCTCCATATATTATATGTAGACTGTGGAGACGTACCTATCTAAATAAACTAATAATAACACCAACAACTCACTGTTATTATTATTTATTTTTAATAAAAAAGATGAAGAAATCGATGCATGGGATGACTTTCTACAGTAATAATTAAAGGCAATTTTTTCGAAAAATGGCAGAACTAGAAGATGAAGAAATGATGATGAGTAGTAATAGCAGAAGAAGAAGTGTTCCAGTGATTGATCTGAGAGAGTTTGAAGATGAAAAAGCTTACACAAAACTGAGAGAAGCTTGTGAAGAATGGGGTTGTTTTAGGATCATCAACCATTCTATACCGTTGGATCTCATGTCGCAGATGAAGACCGTCGTCCGATCACTACTCGATCTTCCGCCGGAGATCAAGGCCAGGAACACCGACGCCATCGCCGGAAGTGGCTACGTGGCTCCTTCTCCGGCCAACCCTCTCTACGAGGCCTTGGGACTCTATGATTTTGGCTCGCCGGAGGCTCTTCGTTGCTTTTGTGATCAATTGGATGTCTCTCCCCACCAAAGGTTAGATTTTTTATTATATTTTACCAAAAAAATTACATACAAAAGAAGCATTTTTGCAATTTTTAGTCCAATAATTCTTAGATAATTTTTTAAAGATTTTTGTTGATTATTATTGCTATTAGTTTATATTTTTACTGTTTTGGAGATTGAATATTGTATTTTTATAATAAAAAAATCTAAAATATGTATTTTTCAATTTCAATCAAGTAATTTTATGTAGAGTGCATATGAGTCCGGTTTTCGGGTGGATCAGGTTCGAGTTTTGCGGGTTTAGAATGGAGGAAAGTGGTAACGAATCCGGTCCAAAATTTTTGAGTTTTGGGTGGGATTGGTAAAAAAAAATAGGCGTTGAACTGAAAATGGGTTTTGGTAAATTTTTTTTTTAAATATCATTTTTATTTTATACTTTTTAATTTTTTTTTTACTTTTCATATATTTTTTTTTAACTTTTGTTGTTAGTTTGGTAACATTGATTTTTTACCAATTGAGTCTTAGTAATTTAAAAAAAAAACATTAACTTTTTCGATTTTTTTTAATTATGTTCGGGTTCGGGTCATGTATCCTTATTTTCAAAACCCGAACTATATCGGATTCGGACTGGATTTCACCCAAATTCGACAGATTTTGAAAAAAATTTGGATTTTTGGGTTGCGGGTTGGACGGTTTGCTGATTTTCAGGTCAAATGTACACTTCTAATTTTATGAACTTTTTACACAAAATTTGTACATAATAACAAATCATTGTATTTTTACAAATAGTGTGTAAAATAAATATGTCTCAATCAAAATACTCTTTTCTCAAATTAACTTTCATAAATTGTAAAAGAAATTTTTATTTTATTTTTAATTTGACTTCAAATTGATGAATGACTAATATATAGTTTATAAGCAGAGAGATAATAGAAAGGTATGGTAGAGCAGTGTATGGATTGGGATTGGAGATTGGGAGAAAAATGGGCAAGAGTTTGGGTTTGGAGAGAGATGTGTTCAAAGGGTGGCCCTCACAGTTCAGAATAAACAAGTATAATTTCAGTGATCTCACATTGGGTTCTTCTGGGGTCCAAATTCATACTGATAATAGCTTCTTGACCATTCTTCAAGAAGATGAAGATGTTGGAGGACTTGAACTCATCACCAAAAATGGTGAGTTTGTGGCTGTGGATCCTTGTCCTGGCACCCTCTTGCTCAATCTTGGTGACATTGCAACGGTAACTAATTTATATATATAAGAAAATTATTAGAAGTCATTGTTTGTTTATAGGTAATTTTAGTATTTTCGGTATAGATATAAGTTGTAATCTTTTTTCTTCAAATAGTTTGTTGTGTGTATAAATATCAAAGCAAACATGTGTCTTTCGGCTTTTATAAATTATTTAAATTTTTTAAATTTTTTTTGAGAAGTCTTTTAAACCTAAATTATAATATAAAAAAAAAAGTATATTGCTGTGGTGAATTCGATTATATTGCACTTGAATAAGTGAAATTTTAGTAGTAAGTTTTCACCTACTAATGATATATATTGTATGTATAAACCCAACTGATAAATTTATATATAACTTAAAAACTATATATTAAACTGATAGTTATATTGATGACGAGTTGGTTGTATAATATATCATATTTATAAGGAAAGTTAGTGAAAATATAAATGTTTAAAATATCACCTAGTAAAGTGACTTATTATTATTATTATTTTATTTGAAAAATAATTTGCCGACACACACTGGACATTTTGTCATGAAATAGTGTGTCGACAGTTGTAGTGTATCGAAAAATCTATTTTGTAAAGAATAATTAATGTGGCTCATTTTGTAAAAAGGATAATTTACAAAACAACCCAATTTATAACATACTTGTCTTGTGTGCCATATATGAAAAATACCAAAATGTATCAAATAAAGTATAAAACAAAACTTTCCAAAGCTTTTATATGTGTTTACACAACTTTTCTCACTTTCCTATTTTATCTTTTATATATTTATAATCTAATAAAATAGGTATGGAGCAATGGGAGGTTCTACAATGTGAAGCATAGAGTAGTTTGCAAAGAAGCTACCATTAGGGTTTCGATAGCTTCATTTATGTTGGGACCAAAGGAGGAAGCTGTGGAAGCACCGGAAGAGTTGGTAGACAGCGAACATCCTCGCCTGTATCTTCCTTTCCATTACGAACATTACAGAAAACTCAGACTTTCCACCAAATTGAGAGCCGGGGAAGCCCTTCAACTTCTACGACCATCACCGCATAATAATACTAATTAATAAGAGTAATTGGTGAAAACAGATTTTTAAAAATTTCAACAATCATTTTAATTTGTCTTTGTTGAGTAATAATTTAATTTTATACATAATGTTACTTTGCAAAATGACTTTCTTTTGACAATTTTTTATAATATAATTTATGATTGAAATTCAAATTCAAGTAAAGTGTTAAGAATTTCTAACAGAGTATCTAGAATTTTTTATTGGGTATCTATGGAATGGTATATGGAAGATTGTTTTTTCCAAAAGTTATGAAAAAAAATTTTATACAAAAAAATTATTTTTCCAAACATCCATGATAAAAACTACACAACTTATTCAATTTAGTAGTTTTGTTTAATTAGACAAAACCACATGTTAGTGTTTAGTTTGTTCATTTAATATTTTTGTAATCTAAAATACTGTATTTTTATTGTATTTTATTTAATATATTGGATAAGATGTAGACATTATTTTAGAGAAAATATCCTCATAGAAAGTATGTGAGTATATTCAACAATTTATAAGAATATGAGTTACTTCACCCATGACCAATTGGTTTTGAGATGGAACCTCATGCTTCTTATTGTTAAGAAAATGAATACTATATTTAGATATTCCTATATTAAGAGTTATTAATATAGCTTTACTAAAATAAGGAAAGGCTTATATTAATTAGTATATATAGGATGACTAAAAAAAATGTGTAGTTTATATGGTTTAGAAAAACCTATAAATTAGTTTTATGTATTCATTCTCATATATCCCAAAACAAAAAGAAGAAAAGCTTAGAGAGAGAAAAGCTTTTGAGAGAATTTTTGTGAGAAAAATTCTTAGGTATAATTGGGGTGTGGGTTGTGAGAAGTGTTGTAAACACTTTGTGTATTTTTTGTTTCTCAATTTCAGTAAAAGAATTGCAGCAGATTTAGACATTTTTGCGTGTGTGTTATTTCCGCTATTATTTTTATTCTCACTAATCTGATTCATAAGAAAATTCGCGTAATTTTTCTCAACAACTGGTATCAGAGCTTTGGTTAGAAATTCTACCAGAAAGTCAGATTTGAGTGGGAGCAATGGCTGCAGACGAAGGAAAGGTGAAACTCGAGAAGTTCGATGGCGCAGATTTTGGATTTTGGAAGATGCAAATCGAAGACTACCTATACCAGAAAAAGCTTTATCAACCTCTCTCAGAAAAGAAGCCAGAGGGTATGAAAGATGAAGATTGGAATCTTCTTGATAGACAAGCCCTCGGAGTTATTCGATTGACGTTGTCTCGCAATGTTGCTTTCAATATAGCAAAGGAAAAGACCACGGCGGGTCTTATGGCAGCACTCTCTAATATGTATGAGAAGCCATCAGCCTCAAACAAAGTTCATTTGATGAGGCGATTATTCAATTTGCGGATGACGGAAGGCTCATCGGTAGCTCAACATCTAAATGAACTCAACACCGTCATAACCCAATTGAGTTCAGTTGGAATTGAGTTTGACGAAGAAGTACGAGCATTAATACTTTTGTCTTCTTTACCAGATAGCTGGAATGCTACAGTCACAGCTGTGAGTAGCTCATCGGGAAGCAATAAGTTAAAATTTGACGATGTTCGTGATCTAGTTCTCAGTGAAGAGATCCGACGGAGAGAGTCGGGTGAATCATCAACCTCTTCAGTATTACATACAGAGTCAAGAGGGAGAAATTCAACTAGAGGGAATGGCCATGGAAGATCGAACTATCGAGGTAAATCCAGAGATAGGAGGTCCAAATCTAGGAATCCCAATAATTCCCAGAGCTCAAAGACCATCGAGTGTTGGAATTGCGGTAAGATTGGACACTACAAAAATCAGTGCAAGAATGCACCGAAAAGCCAAGATGGGAAGGCAGAAGCAAATGTTACTTCTACCTCAGAGGGTGATGATGCGTTGATATGCTCTCTAGAGAGCAAGGAAGAATCTTGGGTGTTAGATTCTGGAGCATCATTCCACGCTACTTCAAAGAAAGAATTCTTTGAGAGGTATGTCCCTGGAAACCTTGGAAAGGTATACCTTGGTGATGACCAACCTTGTGATATTGTTGGTAAAGGTGTGGTGAAGATTAAGTTAAATGGGTCTATTTGGGAGCTGAAGGATGTCAGACATATTCCCGAACTAAGAAAAAACTTGATCTCAGTAGGGCAGTTGGCTAGTGAAGGCTACACTACAAACTTCCAAGGTGATAATTGGAAGATTTCAAAGGGTGCAATGACGGTTGCTCATGGCAAGAAGAGCGGCACACTTTACATGACAGCAGGTGGGTGCTATTCAATTTCAGTTGCAATAGGGAATGAAAATTCTAATATGTGGCACCAGAGACTTGGCCACATGAGTGAGAAAGGGATGAAACTCATGCATTCGAAGGGAAAACTCCCAGGTCTACGATCAATTGAGTTAGATATGTGCGAAGATTGCATACTTGGAAAGCAAAAGAGGGTCAGCTTTCAAACAAGTGGCAGAACCCCAAAGAAGGAAAGGTTAGAGCTGGTTCACTCTGATGTTTGGGGACCAACGACCACTTCATCCATTGGTGGGAAACACTACTTCGTGACTTTTATCGATGATCACTCTCGGAAGGTATGGGTTTACTTTCTGAAGCATAAGTCTGAAGTGTTTGAGGCTTTCAAGAGATGGAAAGCTATGGTTGAAAATGAGACAGGTCTGAAGATTAAAATGCTCAGAACTGACAATGGTGGTGAATATGAAGACAACATATTCAAGAAGTTTTGTTATGAGCACGGAATCAGAATGGAGAGAACCGTGCCAGGCACACCTCAACATAATGGTGTAGCTGAGCGTATGAACCGAACATTGACAGAAAGAGCGAGAAGCATGCGTATACAGTCAGGTTTACCAAAGCAGTTCTGGGCAGAAGCAGTCAACACGGCAGCTTACTTGATTAATCAAGGCCCATCAAGTCCACTAGAGCACAGAATACCAGAGGAGGTATGGAGTGGAAAAGAGATAAACCTATCACATCTAAAAGTTTTCGGTTGTGTAGCTTATGTGCATATTAGTGATCAAGGGAGGAATAAGCTTGATCCCAAATCTAAGAAATGCATATTCATTGGCTATGGCGGGGATGAGTTTGGCTACCGTATTTGGGATGATGAAAACAAAAAGGTCATTCGTAGTAGAGATGTGATTTTCAACGAAAGAGTGATGTACAAGGACAAACACAAAATTGACGCTATTGACTCAGAGCATAGTGGGCCAATATTTGTAGATGGAGATTATGACCCAGATAGTTATGTGACAGAGTCGATTGAGACAAGTCCTCAGCAAAAGGAACTTGTTGGACAAAGCGGTACGCAACAGTCTGACGCAACATTACCTCCTACTCCAGCTCCTGTATTGAGAAGGTCTTCTCGACCTCATGTGCCTAATAGGAGATATATGAACTATTTGTTGTTGACTGATGAAGGAGAGCCTGAATGCTATGATGAAGCATGTCAGACTAGTGATGCAAGCAAGTGGGAGCTTGCCATGAAAGACGAGATGCAGTCTTTGATTTCCAACCAGACATGGGAACTAGTTGAGTTACCCGTGGGTAAGAAGGCACTTCACAACAAATGGGTGTATCGGGTGAAAAAAGAGCATGATGGCTCTAAGAGATATAAAGCCCGATTAGTAGTCAAAGGATTTCAGCAGAAGGAAGGAGTTGACTATACTGAGATTTTTGCTCCTGTTGTAAAGCTCAATACTATTAGATCAGTGTTGAGTATTGTTGCCATTGAAGATCTTCATCTTGAACAGTTAGACGTGAAGACCGCATTTCTTCATGGAGACTTGGATGAGGAGATATACATGCATCAACCAGAAGGTTTTTCAGAGAATGGGAAGAAGAATATGGTATGCAAACTTAAGAAGAGTTTGTATGGCCTAAAACAAGCCCCAAGGCAGTGGTACAAAAAGTTTGACAGTTTTATGCACAAGGAAGGCTTCCAGAAGTGCAACGCTGACCACTGCTGCTATTTCAAAAGATATAGAACTAGCTATATCATTTTGCTACTTTATGTTGATGATATGTTAGTAGCAGATCCAGATATGGATGACATCAGAAGGTTGAAGCAGCAATTGTCAAAAGAGTTTGACATGAAGGACTTAGGTCCAGCAAAGAAGATTCTTGGAATGCAAATCACAAGAGATAAGCATAGAGGGATTTTGCAGTTGTCTCAGTCAGAGTACATCAAACGTGTTTTGCAGAGGTTCAACATAGGCAATGCCAAGCCAGTTAGTACACCGTTGGCAAGTCATTTTCGCCTATCCAAGGGTCAGTCCCCTGAGACAGAGGAAGCCAGAGATTTCATGGCTAAGATTCCTTATGCCTCAGCTATTGGGAGTTTGATGTATGCGATGGTTTGTACAAGACCAGATATTGGACATACAGTGGGAGTTGTTAGCAGGTTTATGTCAAATCTAGGAAAAGCTCACTGGGAAGCAGTGAAGTGGATTTTGAGGTATCTACGAGGCACCACAGATAAGTATTTGTACTTTGGAAAAGGTGAATTAAAAGTACATGGCTATGTAGATACAGACTTCGGAGGTGAAGTCGATCACCGAAAAAGCACCACGGGTTATATATTCACTGTTGGAAATACAGCTGTTAGTTGGATGTCTCAAATGCAAAAGATTGTAGCTTTATCCACTACAGAGGCTGAGTATGTAGCAGTGACTGAAGCCAGTAAAGAGATGATATGGCTTCAAGGTTTGTTGACTGAGCTAGGATTCAAGCAAGAGAATAATGTTTTGCATAGTGATAGTCAGAGTGCGATCCACCTGGCAAAGAATTCAGCATTTCATTCTAGAACCAAGCATATTGGACTTCGTTATCATTTCATCAGATCTTTATTGGAAGATGAAGTGTTAATACTGGAGAAGATCCAAGGAAGTAAGAATTCAGCAGATATGTTGACAAAGACGGTGACGATTGAGAAACTGAAGTTGTGTTCAACTTTAGTTGGCCTGCAAGAGTAATAAGAACGAAAAGCTCTGCTGCATAGAGTAAAGTGTGAAGACAGATTGGAATCAGTCTTCAAGTGGGAGATTGTTAAGAAAATGAATACTATATTTAGATATTCCTATATTAAGAGTTATTAATATAGCTTTACTAAAATAAGGAAATGCTTATATTAATTAGTATATATAGGATGACTAAAAAAAATGTGTGGTTTATATGGTTTAGAAAAACCTATAAATTAGTTTTATGTATTCATTCTCATATATCCCAAAACAAAAAGAAGAAAAGCTTAGAGAGAGAAAAGCTTTTGAGAGAATTTTTGTGAGAAAAATTCTTAGGTATAATTGGGGTGTGGGTTGTGAGAAGTGTTGTAAACACTTTGTGTATTTTTTGTTTCTCAATTTCAGTAAAAGAATTGCAGCAGATTTAGACATTTTTGCGTGTGTGTTATTTCCGCTATTATTTTTATTCTCACTAATCTGATTCATAAGAAAATTCGCGTAATTTTTCCCAACACTTATCATGCACTCCATTCTACTTCTAGACCACTTTCCACATTCTAAATGCTTCTCTATGTGTTTTTTTCAAATGTGTGATTGATTCTTGTGTTTTATTAGATGATAATTCAGACTATATGTTTTATAAAATAGATCAAAATAGTATCATAGACCCAATTTTTATTAAAATATTTTTAATTATAAGATCAATTATTGAGTCATTGGAGATGTGATGAGTTCACAGAAACGGAGAAAGATATCGATGCTAAGAAAAAAATATTATATTTAAAAATATTTTGATCAAAATTAAATTAATGACACTATTTTGATTTATTTTGAAAAATAAAAAATATAAATTATCATTTAATAAAATATAAACATCAATCGAGTATAAAACAAACCTTACAAATTTGTATTTTCCCACTCAATAACAAATTAGTTAGCTCTTTATTAAAGAAGACAATAAGCTATACGTAAAGAAATTTCAATTTTAGTGACATTCATCGAATCGAGAATAAAAAACATTAATATCAACTTTATTTGGTGACACGACAACCTTTGATTGTCGTTTTGCAGATAGTGCAGATAGTACAGATAGAGTGAATTTTATTCTTTTAAGAAATGAAAATTATGTTTTTTTTTTAAAAAGAAAAACATATATGCTGGTGCTATTGCTATACCATCTTGTCAGATAATGTCCATTTTCTCTATTATATTTCTACTTTTTGTTGTGATTTACGTTTGTACGTAATTGCTTTTATGGGTTTGCCTTTTTCAATCTCAAATATTAATATATCACAACATAATGACCTAACTAACACTGCATATTAACTATTAACATGTATGATAAGCTAACCAAAAAGTTGAGTTTTTTTTTGGCAAAAGATTTGGAGGGTCTTAATAATACTTGATATATATATACACGAGAATTCAGGCTTCACTTTAAGTGCTACTGATGGAACTTTCAGTGTTCTTGACCTATGAATAGTTTTCGGCGCGATTTTTTTTTTATGATCGTGTATATTGCAGCTATTTAGAGCATACTACAAATTTTCAGAAAATTTAGAATAATTTACATTACCAAAAACTAAGTTCAAACATGTTGTTGCACACGTAACTAATTTTTTTTATGTACGTGGAAAGCAACATGTTTGAATCTAGTTTTCGGTACTGTAAACTATTCAAAATTTTCTGAAAATTTACAGAATGCTCTAAAAAGCGACAATATACACGGTCATAAAAAAAATCGCGTCGAAAAATGTTCACATGTCGAGAAACATTGAGAGCCCCACCGATAGGGCTTAAAGTGAAGTCCTTATAGAAAAATTGTATTATATATATATGGATAAATAACATTTTGGACATTGTTTTTGAATAGTTTGTTTTGTTAAATGACAATTAAGATCTTGATGTTTTACAAAATATAATAAAATAGTACCTCATATCCAATTTTGGTTAAAAAAAATTCAAATATAATATTTCATTCTTAGCTCCTCGACCATTTTTATTATTTATCTGAACTCATCGCATCACTAGTGACCTGACAATTGATCTTATAATTGAATTTTTTTACTAAAATTAGATATAAGGTACTTTTTTGTTCAATTTTACAAAATGCAAAATCCGAATTATTATTTAACAAAATACATATCAAACAGTAATTTTTACAAAAAACAGTGTCCAAGATAGTAACATGAGTAGTTCCATGCAGACAAGTAGTTGATATATATACAAGTTTTCTTAATTCTAAACAAAGTAAGAAAGACAAGTTGTATTGCAATGTAATGTAGTGTTTTCTTATTCGACGACAACCCTTGTCACTTTGTTGACACAAAATACAGAAATAAATTCTGAAAAATAATAATTAATGGGCATGAATATTGTACAACAGTACAAAAAAATTAATCAAAAGTTTCAAGAATTGGATTTTGATTTTGTACGGTGGAGGCGTGTAATTTCATCGAACAGATGGAAAAGATATGCGTGGTGACACGTGTCATCACCCTTATCTTGTCATGAAAATAACCATAATAAGGTCAGTCAATGTTCTTGAAAAAATAAAAAAAAATCACTATGTATAAATAGTTTAATGGTTAAATTAGCTTTGCTTATTTATTTTATACAGAATAATAATTAGAGTTCGAAATTTTTGTTGAAGTGATTAATTATTCATACATACTTTTTCTTGTTTGATCCTTTTTTTCTAAGAAGTCCAGATTTAAAAATTAAAGAGAAAAATGAATCTTAAATTTTTGGACAATAAATAAACATATAGAGAAAAAAATCATTTTAATTTTTTTGTTTTTTCATATTTCTTTATTTTTTAATACATATTTATATAATAAATAATATATATATAGAATTTATAATATAGATGTTTCACTTTACGCTCTACAAGTGGCACTTTTCACTAGTCTCAACCTCTGAGGCTCAATCCGTGAATAATTTTCAGTAATATTTTTTTATGACCGTGTATATTGTAGTTATTTAGAGCATCATATAATTTTTAGAAAATTCCAAATAATTTATAATACCGAAAACTAGTGTCAAACATATTATTTTCTACGTGCATTAAAAAAAATTAATTACGCATGCAATAACATATTTAAACCTAATCTTAAGTAGTATAAACTATTCAGAATTTTCTGAAAATCGCATCGATGCTCTAAATAACTATAATATACACAATTATAAAAAAAATCACACCAGTATAAATGTCAAAAAGTCTCACCAATAAGAAGAATTAAAGTGGAGCTTCAGTACAAAAATTGTCCAATATATTTTTAATAAACTTTCTATTTTAGTACCTATAAATAGAATTTAAAATAATAATTGTTCATATGAAAGTATATAAATATGTATGTGTGTGTTCAAAGGAAATTAATAAAAGAAAAATGGAGAACGGTGACGATGAAAATGAAGTGATTAATAATATTGATACGAATAGTCATAGTGATAGTGATAGTAAGAGTACTGTTCCGGTGATTGATATGAGAGAGTTTGGAGACTTATCAGATTCAGAAAAAGCTTACGAGAAACTGAGAGAAGCTTGTGAGGAATGGGGTTGTTTCAGGATCATCAACCATGGAATCTCTCCAGCTTTGATGTCGGAGATGAAGACCGTCGTCCGGTCTCTGCTTGATCTTCCGGCGGAGATCAAGCAGAGAAATACTGACGTCATCGCCGGAAGTGGGTACATGGCGCCGTCGCCGGTGAACCCTCTATACGAAGCCTTAGGCCTCTACGATTTGGGCTCGCCGGAGGCCCTTCGCTCCTTTTTTGATCAGTTGGATGCCTCTCCTTACCAAAGGTTTTCTTTTTTCTTCACTATATCTCTATATATATATATCCATATATTATCATATAATAATTAGTGCCTTGTTATATTATCTTATCTTGACTACAAATAACATTATGATCCAAATAATTTGATCAGAGATGTAATTGAAAAGTATGCTAAAGGAGTACATGAGATGGCCATGGACATGGGAAGAAAGTTAGCAAAGAGCCTTGGTGTAAAAAGTGATCTATTCAAGGGATGGACTTGCCAATTCAGAATAAACAAGTACAATTTCAACCCACAATCAGTGGGATCTTCTGGGGTACAACTACACACAGATTCTGGTTTCTTGACTGTTCTTCAAGAAGATGAAAATGTTGGAGGACTTGAGGTCATGAACAAGAATGGTGAGTTTGTGGCTGTTGAGCCTTGCCCGGGAACTCTACTACTCAATCTTGGGGATGTTGCTAGGGCATGGAGCAATGGCAGGTTCTGCAATGTGAAGCACAGAGTACAATGCAAAGAAGCAGCAGTTAGAGTATCAATAGCTTCATTTCTTTTGGGACCAAAAGATGAAACGGTGGAAGCCCCTCAGGAGCTGGTGGATAGTGAACACCCTCGTCTCTATCTCCCTTTCAGTTATGAAGATTACAGGAGTCTCAGACTGTCCAAGAAATTGCATGCTGGTGAAGCCCTTCAACTCATACAAGCACATATTGCCTAGTGAAACCGATGAGTTTTACATGGCTTATCTCTTAATTTGCAATTTGTCAAGAATAAGAGCCTCTTTCTCCTTTCTTTAAATGGGTGTTTAGCAGAACCAACATGGTTAATAATAGTCAAAGATGTTGAGTCAATTGAATGTATCTAAAACAATCCTATCTTTGCATTTATAAAAGAAAACAGTTTTTAGGTCCCAAAATGTAGCTTAACGGGTTTGTGAACATATTGTTGGATTGTAACTTGTTCTTCTTCAGAACAAGGAGAGAGAATATGAAGAGGAAAGGTATGAGAATGAGAGAGTAATTTTTTTCTTCCTCAAATAATTCTTTTTACCTTATTTAATAGGGGTCATACCATTAATAACAAAAACAAAGATCAATACTTTTACAACTAGGCTACTTGATGCGGTATCTTACACGCTGTCAAATATCGTATTACAGAAACCAATTCACTAACTGGGGACGATTGATTAAAAATAGAATAAGAAAAGTAAACAAAACCCTCACTCACCCTTGGAAAAGAAAAAGAAAAAGAACAAGAAAACTATCTTACTTAGGCACAACTGCAATGTGCAGAAAAAGAATCTCAAAACCCCGACCAACCCCTCAAAAATCCCTTACAACACAAAGCCGACCACAATTCAATTAGCTCACCCTCGATTTCCCGACAGCCCTTGCATCAGCATCGTCTTTTTACTCGACCTCTTGACTCGAGGGGGGGATATAATGGCTGGGAAGTTCGTATAAATCAGGTTTTTTTTTTCTTTTTTTCTTTTTTCAAGTGTATAATGAACAGATTCTCACACATGTTGCATTCTTCTTCATCACAGCAAGCCAGCCAGCATAGCGCCAGGGTCTGATAATGCTGCAGCTGGCCTGGTCGGTTGAGCCGCTGGAGGTGCTGGTGGCACCTGTGGAGATGGTGCACGCTGAGCTATTGGTATGCTTACTAATTGTTCCTTGATGAACTCCTTCAACCTGCGTATCAGAAGTCAGAAAAATTTGCCCACATTGCGAAACAGAAAGTTTAGCAAGTAATCAACCCTTGTACGTACTCAAATGTCAGTGCAGGGTCTCCCGAGGCAAGTGTCATACGCAACTGAGTCCTATCAGCTGGATCTGTTTCAATTCTAACCTGGGTTGGCATAAAAAGGAGACATCAAAGACAATTACCTTTTATGTATTAAAGAAGCCAAAAATTATTGTCAGAATTATCATCAAAAGAATAGCCAGCACAAGAATTCAGAATTTGGAATTCAACTTAAAATGTCCGGTGGAAAAAAAATGTGCAGTGCAGATAGCCAGGATATTTTCTTCTAACTATACAATTTTGTTTTTGTTTGTTTGTTGTAGATTTGTTGCAGCTTAGGGATAGTTTATGATGACTTTAGTATACCACAACCAAAAACACATGACCGCAAAGATAATAATTCGTTTCAGTCACAATTTATCGACACAAACCGCTTTATTATACAGATGATTTGTATCAACCCATCATGGAAGCACTAAAAAGAAACAAGCCACCCTTACCAAACACAGCATGGCCTGCGTACTTTCTGAATAATATGTTGTGCTTGCAACGAGATTGTTTGGATTTGGATCCTAAAAACAGAAAATGTAACAGTGAGTAACTCTAATTGACTGAAATTCCTCCAAGAAGAATAAAAAAAAGAAGAAGAGAATGATATACTTACAAGCCCTGGACAAACCATTAGCCGGAAACTATTAAATAAGTTGGTCATTTCCAGAAGAGATAGTGGTCTTACGCCTCTAACCTGGATAAATAAACCGGGATATATGGTAAAAAATATCATAGCCTACTTCTCGAGCATAATATGATGGAACCAGCAGAACAGAATTTCATTTGAACAACTTTTCTAGTGGAACCTAAAAAGCAGATGTCATTATATGCTGAAAACATACCACTTCTTGTAGCTTCAAAGGTGGTCCTGAAAGTGATCTCCATTGAGGGAAAAACTCTTCTGCAGACACCATTATAGGCTGAAGGAATTTATTTAATACGGCTGGGAGACGAAGCTTGACATTGGCCTATAAAAGGAAAATTATAAGATAATCACAAATAACCTAGCTTCTGGGTAGGCAACAAAAAAGATGCAGAAGGTCAGGATGTAAGTACCATATTGTTACCAAACTTGTAGGAGAAGTCAAGAACCGCTACATCCCTGCTAGGGCGGAGATTCACAACTTCAAGAGGGCATTGTACCTATACAGCCAAATTAAAATACATGAAGAGAGAGTGACCTGCATGTCTATCAAGAACCAGATTATAATCGTAAAACATACCTGTGCCCTGGGAGGAATAGTGTCTGGTACCAATGAGAGCTCTATCTTTAAATGGGATGGAGGTAATATTACAGCCTGAACTGAAACAAGCGGAGTAGTATTCTTGTTGCCCAAGAAAAGAACGAGACGACCTTGATATAATCGCCAATCTGCTTTTATGCCAATCTAGAATACCATAACAACAATTTATGAAAAATAGGCCTTGTAAAATTATGCTAGCATGAATTATGAGGATGATCTTATCCCCCAAAATAAAAATAAAAAAGAACATTGATATATACATCATGTAGACAGTATGAAAACACTTGTAACCAAAACCTGAATATGAGGATCTTCGTAGAGAACACCACTATCTTTCAAGCACAAAGCCATAAATCTTTCAGCAGTATTTCCTATAGGCTGCAACAATGAGAAAGAAATAATCTTAAATGTTGGAGTAACACTGAAAAGGAGAAATTATCTTAAATGTTGGAGTAACCCTGAAAAGCCAGAATTCTTCTAAACAAGTATATGATGCCACAGAAGAATTATTTCTGACCAACTCTTTTAATATTAATGAAAAGATATAAAGAGCAATAGAAATAATATGTTAGTCTGATTAAGCACAAACGACATAGTATAAATGTTGTTAGTTATGGGTTGCGATCAAGAAAATGAGCCACCGGGGCATTGTCATATAAAAGCATGCAAAGAAAGAGATAGAGAGATACAAAAAAAATACACGCTGAAATCTCTACAGCAACCAAAAAATAAGTGCAAACAGAAGACTGATTAGTTGGAATTAAGGCATAGCTCAGTAATACAGTTAAAACACCAGTCCTATCAACACCATTATTCACTGCACAGGAAACAATTATGTCCACCTTATCTTTGAAAGGAAAAAATTGCCTATTAGTAGTTAAACACAGTAACCATATACCTCTACGGAACTCTGGGGATCATCAACAGGCACTATGGCCGAGGCATCCCCTGCATTATCACCTTCCAACCCAGAGACTATGTTTTGTCGAGATTCGACATTATCTGATGGAGGAGGACCTTCAATAGCCAGAGGACCCAAGAGATCACCAAGGAGATCAGCTGAAGGTGGTTCAGGGTCAACTGTAGTCAAGACCCCATTTGTCTGAGACAATCCTTGATCAGCAGAACTGACATCCTGTCATCAACTCAAATCTAAAAATCATAATCTAATTATTTATTACATATATGTGTATTATATTCTGAACTTTTAACAGAAAGAATGTGTTCACAAAAATTCCATTCAAATTCTACAGGAGAGGGAATGCCACCTATTCACATCCGTACTATGCATAAGAAACATATAATCATAAAAATTAGCTAAAAGGACAGAATAACAGGGAAAAAAGTAAAAACTGACCGTATTACTGCTCATACTAGGAACTTTTACAAGAGTAAGCTGACCGGCAAATGGAGTCCCATTTGCAGGACGTTGGTCAGTTACAACCAAAGCAGTTGACACTTGCTGCTGGGCCCGCAACTTGAGAGCACTTTGTTCAGCAGTATCAACTTCAGTATCCTCAGCCTTCCTTATCAAAGATGACTAAATACAAGAACAAAATTACATTTAGTGAAAATAATCTCCAAGAGGACTAATTAATATTGAATGGTCAGCACCAAAAAAAGCCACAAGCTTTTTCTGGAAAATTAAAACTACCTGTCTCTCAGGGAACTTGGGCATTTCAGACAATATATCCATCAGAGCTGCACCTTTTCTACTCAAGGATAGATACTCAGCAGCTCTCTGTTGTATCTCAACATCAATGCAGCTCTCGTATCTAAAAGAAACCAGGGTGTCAACAAAGCCCCTTTTACCCTACTTATTCATAATGAAAAGAAGGTTAAAGGTAAATTCTCACTTGCTCAATATTGCCCAAATCTGACTCTGTAGTTCTGGATCTGGAGGTTGAGTATGCATCAAGATCTTAGCATATGTGGAAAGAAGAATAGGTATTGTAGAAGTTCTGAAATAAAAAAAAAAAGTAATTAAGATAGCCAGAAACTAATAATTCAACTCAAAATATGAAGAAAATGGTTAAGTATCCTTACGATACAGCAGGAAGCTTCTCATGTATAATGCTAAACAATTCCTTTGGACTACACCCAGGCCGCCTGGACAAAAGGTGGCCAAATTCTCCAAGAAGATATGCACTTACCTGTTACATATTTATCAATGCCTGTTAAACTTGAGACAATTATCCTTGAAAAATTATTCTCCCCAATATTATGAAACTAAATTACATAATAGCAAATACTTGAAAAAATTTAATCATTGGAAAGAATGAATAGGACATTCAATTTTAAGTTTTGTGCACAAGCATGCATGTAATGACATTTGCCAATTTGGCCACAAGGACAAAAATGTGTAACATTGGACATCGGTCGGACTGCACAGTCTACTGACTGCAAAAGTCAGTCCCTATACCTAGAGCATTACATGAGTTGAGAATCATAACCATAAGCCTCCATATAAAAGATAATTAGTAGCAGTAAAACATTTCAGGTAATATGATCTTAGCACTGATTGCGTCTGGTTGTGTTGTAATACATCTACACTGCTTGCACAAAACTGATGGGTAATAAAATCTAACGCAAAATAAAGTAGGTGCTCTTAACTCAAACATGCTGAACAAAATCAAGGTGAATACTGTTAAAATAATGATAATAATATAGTAATACTGTATAGTTAGCTGCCATATTGAAGCTTAATGACAATTGGACATGGAAACTAAACACGCTCGAATTACATGCACATGGTATAACATATTTATGTCAATTAATTAACACCAACAAATGCAGCAAATACAAACCTTAACCATCGTCTCATGTATTGCTGGCTTGTCAAGATACTCTCTGGCTTTTATTGCTGCATATGACTGATCAAATGAACTAAAGTCAATAGCACTGAAATCAACATATATACTATCAAAAGAAGGAATGTCTGAATCACCTGTAGGTCTTCATTGTTTGTAACAAATTGCACAACTCGAAACCAAATATCATCACTCACAAAATCTCCAGCCTTGTCAATCAATTGAAGAATCACATCAACGTACCTAGGTCATATATAAAGGGAATAATGTCAATGGTGCACAATCTTAAAAAATACAAGTTGAAGCTTTCCATCTTCACAGCAAGTTTTGCAAAGACATCATGCTCACCATGAAAGATCAGGGGCAAACTTTTCTGCAAGAATAGCAGCTTTAAGGGACAATTCTTCACGCATTGCAAATTCTGCCGTGCTAAGATACTAGAAACAAACAAATGTCATTGGCATCTTATTGTTTGACTCAAGTATATATTATCTTGGAGCACTACTGTTCCATGGAAACAAAGGCCAAGTCCTAATACAATAATTGCTGAACAATTGTGTACCTGCAATAATTCTTCCACTATGTCCTTTGCATTTGAAACATCACACATACCATAAAGCAAGTCAAGGGCTCGCCTACGAATACTGAGGATAGAATATGATACCAGTATAAACTTGTTTGGCACATACATGTAAAATAATATTATTTGGGAAACACAATGTCCATAAGCAGACATTGAGCTACCCAATAAACTAAAACCACTTAAAGAGATTGATAATCTGTGATCACTCTGATTGTCAAATACATTGCCCAACATATAGTAGTAGTTCCAAGGCATACACGACTAAGATGTAGAAATCTTTTCAGTTAAAAAAAATTACTAGCTCAGTAAGTAGATCAACAAGAACTCTGCCATATTTGGTAGGAGGGATCTTGTACAGATTAACAAGATACAGGGGACCAGGAATATCGAGGATTAGAAAGATCATACGCTTTCTCAGAATTCGCACCAAAAAAATATGTTATAGTTTTAAAAAAACGGATGATAACTGTTTTTTGTAATAGGAAAGAGGACGTAAGGATTAAATATGTTTTCAAATGAACACAAACCCATTATTTTGAATTGGTATTAGGATTTCAAAGGGTACAATAAAGATTGCCCGTTTTAAGTAAATGATTTTATCATTTAAATCATCTTGATAAAAAAAAAATTGATGAACAAGTCGTTTACTTCAATAGAAATCTAATAAACTAGGTGTTTTGCTAGATCAAGAACCTGAAGTAATCATAGCCCCGTTAAGATTTCTCACTTCTTTTATAATTTGGCCTCCTAGCCCAATTGGTTATATGTTGGACATAATGTTTCTGGTGGGTCCATCCTTTCCTACATAGCTCACTACCTTAAACTCTCTGCCCTATCAAACAACATAATATTTCATTCTCGAGAGCTTAAACCCTCATCCCTCCTATTCTTTCACACTCAATCCATACTAGTTAACAAAGTTTAGGAAAAATATAAAATAAATCAGTAATAAGTAGGTACTTATATCTAATATGTAGCAGAACAATGAAATAACCTGATGTCAGGATCCTTCAATGAGGTGATAATCTGAGCTTGATGTCTTTTAATTATTTCTTGCACGTCTGTCACCATCAACATACGTGTCATATTCTCCTACATTAGAGCATTGAAAACCAAGTTATCACGCCATCAAGCAACACAGAAGCAGCCACTTGTATGTTCAAAGTCTACAGTCTAGATGATATAACTTTCAGCTCGCATCATTCAAGTACCTTGACCAAACAAAATATTAAGGCAATAACAAAAGAAAGTAAAGGGGAGGAGAAAGAGGAGGATGGATGGAAGAGGGGGGGAGGGGGGGATCACAACGGTTCAAACAACTTACCAACCCAAGATATCGAATGTTTGGTTCTCGTACAGCTATAAACTTTCCAAGCAATGCAACACACTGAGACATCATCTCTTTTTCAGCATCTAGATGCATAACCTGAAACAAGGGAATAAGCACAAAAAATGATGCACATGCTAGCTCTGAATTATAAAATTAAAAACTATAAAAAAGGAAGCAAATAACACTTGGAGGCTGCCCTAGTAGAAAACAAAGACTGAATGAATGGCAGCCTCTCAGTCTTAATCCCACATGCCTAATTAACACAAGCGATAAACTGTAGACAGAAGCTCTGCTTGTTTAAAAACTTCAGAACTTTTTTTAAAAAATCATAAGCATGAGAAAAATGTAGAGAGAGAGAGAGAGAGAGAGAGAGAGAGAGAAACATTATACCAGAGGACAATACTTCAGGTATACCATTATTTAATTATTATTCATATGTTAACGGTGTATGCATAAATAAAATGTCACTTAAAATTGTTATTTCAATTTAATTTCCAAGAAAAATGATGAAAACTATTAGTTTAGAACTTTTCAAGTTTCATCCTAATTTGAATAGCTATGAACGCAGCCTATACATATAAGGCAAAAATACATGTCCATAGCCGAAAAATAAATTCTAACAATCCATTAGAAATAAATTCAAAACAAAACAAAGTTAGAACAGCAACACAACTGCAAGAAAAAGAAAACTATGGTTTGAAACTTACAAGAGCAAGGGCTTCAAAGAGAACGGCATGCGATGCATTATTCTTGTTCACATTTTTCACAACATCAGTCCCCATCAATATCCGTTGTAAGACCTGAAAACACAAAGTTCAAATAGAATATAAAATGTCTTACAAAAAAGTCGAAATGATTTATTAAGAACCCTAGAATAACAAGAACTATGGCAAGCTCCTTGAGAAACAAACCTCAAATAATGATCTTCTCGTATTTGGATCTTCAATTGTAGGAAAATACTGAAGAGCCCTCATTGCCTTAACCTGTGATGAAGATATGCCAATGAGAATTAGAGTCAATTTGTTGTATTCATATTTTTTCATCATGGTCAATTAAAAGAATATTTATTACAAAGTAAAAACATTAACACTGCCCATCTATTTCTCAGTCACCCAAAATTAACCCCCATCATAACTCCAGGCAACAAGGGTAAGAAATGGGAAACAACCGTCAGGTTGATCAACTGTAGTGAACAATGAGCAATGAACCTGTAGAGAATAAAATAATTTACAAACCTGAAGCCAGGGAGATGGGATACCGTAGTATGTGTACTCTTGTGGAACATCCTGATTTCTAGCAAGTCGCTCAAGTATTTTAACACATTTTGGAAGACAGCTCCAGTACGCTTCATGGTTATTTGCAACAAGGGCAACAAGAAGGCTTGTTGAGGATGTCAAAACACCAAGATCACGCTCATCCAAAAGCTGAGCCATACGATCCGCCCTAAAATTAAATATTAAAGGTCCTCAAAAATGTTAGATAGGTGAAAACACAAGAAAAATATTTCGGAAATTTTCCTAGCAATAAAGTAACATAAAAAAATAAAAACATACCATCCATCTACATTGACTACATCAGGATTTTTCCTGTACAAACGCAGCAGACACAAAGCAGCTTTCTTTCTTACAAGAGGTCTGGCACTGCTAGATAGCTAAATCAAGAGTCATAGTCAATAGCCATTACTTTGTACTAAAGCTAGTCTAAACTATAGATAAATTTATATCTTACAAGTAACTTCTGCACATCAGGTGCTAATGACTCAGCAAATTCTCTTCCACCAATATTCCCAACCTACAAATATGGTACCACATGTTCAAACTTTAGGTTAATCCACAACAAATGACACAACATGAAGAAAATGGTACTAGTAAACAGTGGAAAATTGTTACCAAATTAGATATTTAAATGAAAGGTTTAAGAATCAAAACAGAAGTCATTTCAGAATAAGAACAGATTTCCTACTGACATACCATTGTCAATGCTAGACATTGGAAAGTTTCATTGCGGCCAATAATATCATTGCGCACTGTATTTATGGCTAACCTCAGAAAGTCATGGTTCTCATTTAGTAAACATGATGTCACAATGTACCCAACCTGCAGTCAGTATAGCACAGTAGAAAGTCAATAACCCAGAGATATATGGACTTAAAATAAAGGTAACATATTTAAAGTGCAAAATTAAATTTACTTAACTTAAATGTAAAAAAAAGTCCTTCTATGTACTACAAACCACTAAACATAAATTAGAAGAGAGGTAAATTCACTGTTATGGACATGAAACACAAGCACAATACTAGCACTTCTTTCTAGGCATCCATAAATCCTTATATAATTAGAAATGTTGATATCACAAGTCTAAACACTACACCAATTCAACAACCTAATCTCTCTGAGAACTGTTTAGTATCATGTGGAACATCTTAAGCTATACTCCAGACCTTGCTTGGAGCTATATTTTAATAAAGGCAACTAGCCACAAACCTACTGTAAATAAAAGATCCTACACAACAAATAATACGAACTGAAGAAATTGGAGCAAATCCAATAAATTGACATGAAAAAAAAATATATATCTTACCTGCTTCTCTGGATACTTTGGTGCAGATATTAGAGAAACAGCTTCCATGTGACCAAAATCCACATCATAACCCAACATGTAAATGTAAAGCATTTTCCAAACATACTTCTTCTTTTCATAAGGTGACAAACCCTGCTTTAATAGACAATAGATTTAACAAGATATGGTCATATGTTCATTGGTAAGCATAATGTATCCCTAAGAAGACAACTCTCCCTATGTGGCAATAATATAAAGGATGATAATTCACTCTAAACTGAATTGCAAGCACACACACCAAATGATAATATTGCGAATAAAAAATCGCATAGTATTGCTACCAAGCAAAAGATTATATGAGCAAACAAACGTTTCATTTTATTATTGTGGGAGTGCAATCTGAGTTTCAAAATTTAATACGTATATTTTTTTGATACATATACAGAAATATATAGTTTTAGATAAACAATCAGTTCAGGTACAAACATGTCTTGTTCATTTACCAAATCGAATAAAAACCAAAAGATATAATGTATCCAACATATATAGGGTGACTAATGAGGTCACAATCCAGCAGAAATTGCAAAGAAACAAAAATAAATAAATATATAAGGAAGCATAATAGAGTCATGATTGATTAACAAAACACAGCATCTATACTTACAAAGATTAACAAACCCACATACTGCTATACTATTTCCAAGAAATTCTGCAGTTTGACTATTATAATTATGTGTCTAAATTATCATGAAAATACTAGGTGTGTAACTAAATTCCTCAAGATTCAAGAAGCAATTACATAGACTACTTTGGAAAACTAAAATTGATGGTCTTGTAAAATTACCTTATTGTTACATACTCGCATAGTCCTAAACATCATATCCAGTCTTAAGAAAAAATAGGCACATTTTAAACTAAACAAGGATTTATAAATTATAACGAAACTAAAGCTAATGTGAAAAGCTTAAGCAAACAAGGATTTATAACAAAACTAAGCTTATGCGGAAAACCTAAGGAAACAAGGATTTATAACTAAAATAGGATTATGTGAAAAGCTGAAGTAAGAGAATAATAAAGAAATACATTGATCCAAAATCTCCAAGAAGAATCCTGATTTCTTTATGCTACAAGTAGATGATTGAATATATGAGCATTTAGGATGGATGAAAGGATATCTCCATCATTAATTAGATGATTACGTATCCAAGGAAGTATCAATTTGAAACCTGTTCATATTCAAACTTGATAAAGCTCTAACAAGATGGATGGATGTAGCAAGAAAAATTAGGAGCACAGATACCAACTTATCTAAGGAACAGCATGCTACAATTATAGTCGTAAGCTTGAGCCAATACTAGTGCCTTATGTGCTTCAAACTATTAAATTTTATGACAAGCCAATAAGCAACTCCTACATCTCATATGCTCTTCTAAGGAGTATTCAGTCAAATTTGCATAAACAATAATAACTAATGTCAAATTTCCCATTATCTTAAATAATATTTACTTCAAAGTTAGTGAAACAAAATGTCCCCCAACACATATATCTCTAAAGTTACCCAAAAATCGTAGCAACAAACATAGATTGTTGTCTAGACTGAGCTTGCAACTGAACAAACAGTTAAACTATGATATTTCAGTATCCATTTAGCATTGAGTTCTTATTCTCTACCTCTAATTGCAAAGTTCCCAACAAAAAATAAAAAAAGAAAACTTGAAATTAGCTTTGAATTTCCTAAGCTCGCAATCAGAATCCATAAAACTTGGCACTCATATTCATCCAACTACATATTACTATTTGGGTACCCAATCAGACATTCACTATCACTAAGTACGGCATTTATATAATCATATCCCTCCAACAAAATTGAAAATTGAAATTCAAATCCAAAAGTCACAGAATACCCAATTGAAGCTATAGATCAAAACCTCATTCACGAAAAAGCAAGAATCAACGTTCCAACACGAAAGAAAAATCGAAAAGCTAAAACCCTAACTAGTTCGTATTGCAAACCTTTTCGTTCTTGAAGCGGGTGCGGACATTGCCAAGCTCCTTATCGACCCTTAACCTCTCCTGCTCTTTGTTCTGGCAATTGCGAATGTCGCTGATGAAGACCGACAGGCCTCGCATACCGGACAAAGCCATCTCCGGTCAGATCCAGTCCCGAGACCAAGCGCTTGGATTGCCCCTTCTCCCTCTCCCGAATTCCAGATCCTCAGGCTCTCGATCTGAGACCACGGCTCAAAAGAAGGCTTAGGTATCTCGACAAAGATCAGCTTCAATTTCTTCGAACCCACGAAAATGGCAGAAGAGAATTTGAACTAGTAACAGAGAGAGAAGAGAGAGAAAGAGAAGTGTTTGTGATCTAGAGCGAGAGAGAAATGGTTTTTTTGGTGTTATTTTTCTAGAGAGAGAAAGAGAACGAAGGTAGACTGAGAACAAGAAAATTCAGAAAAATTAAATTAAAAAATAAATAAAAATAAAAATTAATTGGAAAAACGACACAAAACCAAATCCAGAGCCATCGTCCACTAGGCAAAGAGAGAGAACATTTATTTACAATTTTCTCTATTTTCCACCTAATCTTTTTTTTTTAAATAAAAATAATACATTGTCTTATTTGTTTAATTTGTAATCTAGTTTATCCAATTAAATTTTAACACAAATTTTTGTCAAAAATAAAATAAAAATTAACACACGTTATGGTGTTATTTAGTAACAATTACAAAAAAATAATTTTTTTATTTAATTAATTAAAAAATTGACAGTTAAACATAAAATAATATTTAATAACTTTATTTTTATTTATTATTTAAAAAATTTTAATTAAAATTTATTAAATTATGAAAATAAAATTTTACTTTTAAAATTTTTTTAAACCGTTTTTGACTTTTTGTTTCTTCTCTTCTTCAAATCAACATCTCATTTTATATATTGTTAAACAAAAAATAAAAATAAAAGTTATCAAATAAATTTATTATTTTTTGTTTTTAAAATCTAAAAACAAAAATAGTTATCAAATACATTTTGATTTTTTAAAAATAAAGAAACAAAAATAAAAATAATATTTTCATTTTTGTTTTTAAAAATTTAAAAAACAAAAATTTTACTAAACACAACCTTGTATTAAAGTTATTTTACTCAAATATTTCTAATAATTCTCCCTTTTAAAAAAATATTCTTAATAATTAAGTTATATTTCATTTTTTAAAAATTAAGTTATATTTGAATTTTTTATTTATTTATAATTGTGGGTTAAATTAAATGGTTATGAATGTGAAAAGCTTATTAATGAATTAATTTTGAAAGGTATATTAATATCAAGTGCATTGATATTAATTATTTACAAACATTCAACTTAATGATAATTAAGTATACTTTAAATTTGTATGATTATTAGTTATTATTATTATAAAGTTTTCTTGAGAGAAATTTTACAATTTTCAAAATTATATTTTTGATATTTTATGTATCTAACGTCATTTAAAAATTGTTGCAAGAGTATTTTTAAGAGAAAATGAAATTATTTACATATAATAAAAATTATTATCAATTGGAATTAAAGACAATATATCCACACCAAGTAGAGTAATATTTTTCAAAACCACATATTCTTCTTATTATTTTTTTAAATAAGGATTTTTGACTAATTGAGTTTTTATAGCTAAATGGTTGAGATTTAAAATCATAACAAATATAATTATGGAGTATAAGTAGTATAAATTTAATAATATTTAGGGAAGTTTTTTAAAATATGGAATTTTAATAGCAAATATATAAAAATATAGCTTTATCACATGTCTAAGTTTAAAAAAAGTTAACTTTTCAAAAAGTCACAATTAATGTGGTTTTTTAAACCTATTAACTTTTTTTAAAATACAACATTGGTAAAAAAAAACTATGACTTATTTGTTAAGTTATATATTATATCCATTCAAAAAAAAAAAGTTATATATTATATGAGAATCTATATATGAAAACTTAAAAATAAATAAAAAATTATAAAAACATTAAGAAATGAAATTTCCACTAATTATTTGGTTTAACAGCTACTCATTTGTAGATTTTCTTAAATTTGATGTTTAATGGGATTTAACTTATGAAACATAATAATGATGAGAATTACTATAAAGTGCTTTTTTGTTTTCAGAATAATTATGACAGTAATTTTTTTTATTGCTTTATCTTCTAATGCAATTCTTACACTATACGTGCATACGTTAAATTTTTGTTTTTTTAATAACTAATTTTAAGTTTTATTTATTTTTATATTTATCATTTTTTAAAATATATATAATTTTTTATTTTTTTGATTTAAAAAATATGATCTATATCAAACATTAAATATATATATTAAAGTTATAAAAATATATGTATTTTATAAAAATCATAAGAAAAAATTCTACAAGACACTTACCACATTAAACAAAGGGTGCCTATCATAAAAAAAATGTCAATTTTATTTTGATCTTGGTAATTTAAATTTGAAAACTATTGCAACTTTCTACATTAAGAAATAAATTGATGACTTGAGGATGATGATTAAAGACTTAAGAAGATATGTAGATGAATTTAAGTAATACAAGAGAAGAGAGTAGCGGTTGTTCATTTATTGTTAATATCCTTATTATTAATCAAATATTTAATAAATACACATACATAAATTAATCAATTACTCAAATATTTTAGAGAAATTCTAGTCCCATTTTGTATTCCATACCATTTAAAACAGTAAAAAAAATATATTATCATTCAGTACAATTGACCAGATAATGATCAAGCAGTAAAATTATCATTTTAACTGTCTTTTTTACTTTTTACAAAAATAATTACACTTTGAGTATTAGTGTATTAGTATTCTAATAACAATGCTCTAATTTTTAGTAATTTTATATGGGGTAATGTAATTGAGGTTGACTTGGGTATTGATAATAATCACCCTAAAGACAATTTGATCAAAGTTTATAATGGATTTTGAATTTTTAAGCTATATTTAACTTTTGCATCTTAAAAAAAAATCACTTTTTTTTTCTTTTTCAAATACCAATATGCTTGGGAATTTGAGAAAATAGTCACCAAATGTAACATAGAATCAAATTTGGAAATTTGGCTTACACATTCTCATATAGGAGATAATTAATATTATTTTTAAATTGCAAAAACATCTCCTCATATTTTAGTGTATAAAAAAAATCCAACAAATATTCTCATTGGTCAAAATGTTCTGAAAATTTAATATATATATATATATAATATTAATAAAAGCTTATATCATATAAAATAAAACTTAATAAATAAATAAATAAACACATTGTTTTAATGGAAGAATTTATAATTTTTAAAAAAACTCAGATTCTCTACTATAGTCAAAATAAATTACAATTAATAGCAATTATTATTATAATAAAATTCCCCAAGCTGACATGTCATCTCTACATGAAGAAGTTGTAGCCAATAAATATAATAGCTTTTCATGAAATAAAAAAATTAAAAAGGAAAGATTTTATTTTTGTCATAAATCCACTGGATTTAAATTTTATATATTTATTCCTTTTGCATACCAAATATTTAAATTATGAGTGATGCAATAGACAAATCTAAAAAGAAATAGAATAATGTCACTTTCTATATGAAAATAGCAAAAAATCATGTTCCACTTTAATGGTCAAGCAAGCAAAAGTCAAAACAAATTGTCTCATCCCAATTCATATTTAGATTAAAAAAAGAAAAAGAAAGAGTATTTCTTCATATTCACTTTTAATAAGATTTTAATTACAATAAAGATAAGGTTAGTAATGAAGACATGTATTTAATACAGTAGCTAGCTTTGATAATAATGAAAAATTATTAATGTCAACAGTAATGATTTTTTTTTGGCTACAAGTACAAGTAATATTAAAAAAAAGAGAGAAATAAAAGAGATATTGACGACATAAATGCCGTTTATGTGTTGCACTTAAATACCTAATTTATTTTTTTGACAGCATAAATACCTAATTTTTATTTTTTGTTGTAATTATTACTTTTTCCCGTTTGTGACATATACCAAACTATTTAAATATGGATATTGATGACATAAATACTTAAATTTATGTAATTATTGCACTTAAATACTTAACTTTTAATTTTTATAGCATGTAATAAAAATAAAGTTTTAATTTTTTTTAAAAAAATATTTTTTATTTATGATACAAATATTAAAAGTTACGTATTTAAGTACAACAATTACACAAACTTATGTATTTATGCCACTAATATCCCTAATTAAAAAGTTTAGTTAACGAAAAAAAAATAACAATTGCAACAAAAAATAAACGTTAGGATTTATACCGTCAAAATAATAAATTAAGTATTTAAGTGTAACAAAAGCCTTAACTTTAAGGATTTTTATTCTGGTCAAGGGGTTGTTATCAATAATAAGCCTAATGCAAACACTAAAAGAAGGCAGGGTCATTCCTCCAATAGGTGGGTTTTTAAGAGATTACTCATTTTGTGTAAATAACTCTTTTGGTGGGTAAAGATTTAAATGATTATATAAAGAGAATGTGAAAGTGGTATGGAGGGGATGTGACTATTCCTCATAATGGATAATGAATATCCTCAAAAAAAAATAAAGTTGATGTGAAATTTCCTAGAGTGAAAAAACCATATCTAAATTTTATTAAATGTTCTAAGGGCACCTCCAACCGAACTGCAAAAAACAAATATAGTGATAAAATGACATTAAATCAAATTTAACCCAACTCCATTTATTCCGTCATTATGTTGTCAAGCTACAGTACCTCACCAAATCTACTAGGGTACTATAGCAACGACAAAAACAAATATATATGTATATTATTTTATATATAAAATAAAATAATAAAATAATAAAAAATATACTTTTTGGTGTAATTTTTGATGTTGTGATTGAAATAAAAAAAAAATATATAATGCTAAGATTCCTTAATTTTGGTATTGATGCACACACTACTAGTAATGAATTAAATGTGGGCCTATATTCTAGAACTATAGATATTCAAATCTGCCCAACACTAGACATTAAACACAACAGAGTAGACTAAAAGCAATTCCTGTGCCCCACACATTCTGAGGCTCAGCAGCATCATCATGGCAAAGTAGTCAAAAAATCAGCATATAACATTCATAAGAGAGTCAATTCACATGAAAATTATTTAAAATGGGCATTGTCTTGGTGAAAAATGATCTACCTTATAGTTTAAAGTGATATCTTTACCTTAGAGACTGTAAAATGAGAATGCAGTGTCCAAGCCCAGCAAATGAATTGACTTCCAACTCAAAAACTAAAGAATTATAAGTCTTATTGCTCACAAAGAAAACATATAATCTATATAGCTTATTTGATATTGAAAAAGTGAAACATGTTCACATGTATTGCAGTTATTGCACTCCGCTTAGTTTAGCCCAATCTACAAACTGCATACCGCCGTATATGTTGTTGGCGAACCGTACACCTACTGTGAATGCCATTGCAACTGGTGGCACCTGTTTTGCCAAAGGTGATGCTTCGACAAGCTGTTCGAGTCCATTTATGATTTGGTAACGAGTGTTGGATGACACAGCAAGAAAAACACCTGATTAAAGAGAAACAAATTGATGGATAGGATCAATTGAGAGGTTTTTCTTTTCCTCCATCTCTTTAAGGAGGGGAGTGGGGACATGTATTTTCATGTCACGAGTTGTATAGCATAAAAAAGAAAGGAAAACCTTTGGCTTGATATTCCATTAAAAATTAATACAATGAGCAAAGCAACCAAAAGGAAGTGGGCTAGCATAGAACATAGGGTTTATACTTTTTTGGATCCTGTGTTTTGTCTCATTACCTGTTTGGACCCTGTATTTTGATAAATTACTTTTTGAACCCTATGTTTTGTAAAATAGTTAAAATAGAACCTTAAACTCAATTTTGATGAAGAAAAAATTGAATATAACAATACAGTTTTTAAGCAGAATGATTTTATTTTTGTTCTGAATTGTTAGTTTGATAAATTATTTGTGATTTTAGTTGAGAAAATATTGACCAAAATCGGGTTTAGGGTTCTATTTTAATCATTTTACAAAACATAGGGTCTAAAAAGTAATTTGTCAAAACACAATGTGCAAAAAAATATAAACCTAGAACATATTTGTACCAACACTGTTGAGGAGAGAACCATTCAAAAGAAAACACAGAGCAGAGAAAGAAGTTTTCAATTGTTGCAGTGATGAAAACATCTGAAGGCCAGAGCAATACTTACCCCAAAGCGCGGCACTTCCAAGGAGAGGCGGCACAGGTATATCCTCTTCTGATTTCTTTATGCTCCTGATAGTACATGAGAAATCCATCAGTGATATGGGATACAGTGCAAATGCTTCTTAGCTCAAAATAAGAAATCCAAGTATTTATGTGTGTGTGTGTGAGAGAGAGAGAGAGATTGAGAGAGCATAATATACCCAAATTATCACTGGAAAAAATGCAATAGCACAATTCTGTTCACCATTTCTAAACGATTTCTGAGTTCTAAGTTCAAACAATTACATTTACAGAAGAAAATGCATGCGAACCAATAGAAGCAGATATGGAACACATGACAAAAATGTACCTTTTAGCATTCATGATCATGTTTGCAATGCCTTGGCCAATAAGACCACATCCAAACCCAACTGATCCATACAACACACCCTGGTTTCAAAAGGTGCCAATGAATAAAAATGCACTAAAATAAATAAGGTGCGAAATGAAAAATATTAAATTCTATTTTAGACAGCTTCACAGATCAGGAAAACACTAAGACAAAGGGAAAACAACAATACAAGATGATTATTAGTTCTTCCTATTAAAAATATTGATAAATTGTTAAACATGGTACCTTATAAAAGTATGTGGCAACTCGTTGCTTCGCTGTAAATCTACATCCTGGTCTTTCAGCTTCAAAGACACTACATAAGAGGAAATATTTTTTCCATAAATAAATTATTCAAGGATAATTGAACTTTCACATATGAAGAATACAGAAGTCTTGACCCAGGGTTTTCTACAAGAGATAATGGTACAAAATCTAAGGTACTTATGAGAACTATTTTAATTTAACTTTTTCTCTTAGTGATCTTTCTCATATAAATATATATTTTAATAAATATGTATTTTGGTAATGATTGAGTCATTCATTTAGCCCAACATGGTAGCCTAAAATGCCGCACAAGAGACCAAAAAAGACAAAAACATAGAAGAATTTAGGGAACATCTGTAGAGTGAGAACAGTAGAAAAAATATTCAGTGAGCTTCACTTAACAAGAGTGAATATTAATCTTTTGATAAGAACAAAATAACATAATAAGATCCTTGAAATTTCTTTGAGCTCTTCCTACATAAGAAAAACATGTAAAGGCAAACTTCTTAAAGTGATTCAGTTCAGCATTCTACAAGTCTCAAAATTCTACCATGGGCGGCTAACCTGCTAGGAAGGGCCCTGGTAGCCTGTTGTATTTGTCCAAATAAACCTTTTGACACGGATGGCGGCTTCCCTATTCGAGCATAGGGTGCTAACATACCTACCAAAGCAATATCAACAACCACACCAACCAAAACATCCGCAGCATACAATTCAAATTCTGCCCAGAAATCCTTTCCCCTCTTCTGAACTTCCGCAAACGTTGCACAACAAGAATCTATGACTACCTACATTGCCTCAAACCAATAAGAACTTCTCAAACATCAATGACATAAAAAGCCAAACAAGCAGTTGTACTAACCATACTTTATATTCAGGTGATTAAAGGTTCCTCAGCTCAATGAATTGAATTTGTGGACAATACTTTAATTACCCAAAACAAACCTCTGTCCCAACTTTAAACAGGAAGGAAGGATCTGCCAGCATTCGATTTCGTAACATAGAGCAGTGCTTCATGAGAAAACCCAATGGCCAAGCTGATCCCTGCCAAACAGATTAAGCAAAAACATATGCTTAAAAAAAAAACTTCTAAAAAATGAAAATTTACAAACAAAGCTTTCATTTTGAGCTTCTTTTACAAAAAAATTAAGCTCGAATTGGCTCCTAAATCCTAAAAAGTCAATTTTTTTGCAAGATAAAGGTAGCTCAACTTCTCTACTTGGCTAGCTAAACTCAGTGAACGATTACTAATCAAGCAACTAAAACGAAATTGTGAAATGGAAATGAGTGCAAACAGTGAAAAATTTTCACCTGCAGATCCAAGTACCGGGAAAGAAAAGCTTTCCGTATTCCAATAGATTTAGCAGCCTCAACCATGTCGGAAGGAAGCTTCACTCCCCGACTTTCGGCCTCCTTCATCACCTCCTCAAACTTCATTATCTGTCCAAACTCCTTCTCTTCACCATCACCATCACCTTCGCCGCCGCCACCTCCATTTCCTCCGCCACCGGACATATTCCCATCACCGCCACCGGTACCACCATCGCCGCGATCAGTTTTCGGCTCAGAAAACTCGGTTTCCTCGACGATCGTCTTAGCAACGGATCCTGATTCAGTGCACTTCAGACCAAACCCACGGTTCTCAATCGAGAATAACTGGCGCGAAGAAATCAGATTCAAAGGCTCCTTGGAACAATGAAAAACCCTAAGATCGACGGCGACGTTGTGGTGGTGGGGATGACCGCATTGCCTGGTCGAAGCGTCGGCGTAGAAGAGGTTCGACGATGAAGAAGAGAATCCAGGCGAACACAAAGACATGTCGTTTTCGTAAAGAGAAGATTTTTACAAGCGCCGGACGTTGAGAGGAGCGCGACGGCGACGGCGGTTGTTAATACGGACTACAGAGGGAGAAAAATGGAGTTTTTGAGTGTCAAAAGGAAGAGGGAAGAGAGGCCTGATTAAATGCGGCGAGGTCCAGAGTTAGTAGCTTACGTGTTAAAATTTGATTGGTCAACAAATGTTCTAAATAAAAAAATTGACACGTCGCCTGAGAGATTCGAACTCTCGCGGGGAAACCCCATGTACTTAGCAGGCACACGCCTTAACCACTCGGCCAAAGCGACTCTGTTTGTTCAATGTAATGAAACATTAATATATAAAGTATATTAAATTGTGGTAGAAAATATCAAATATTGTGAATGATAAGAGCCCAATGATTAATGTTTTCTTAATTAGGATTAGAAAATGTGTTATTACTATATATATGATTGTAAGAGTTAGAATCTTGTCGTAAAAATAATGAATGTTGCATATATATATATTTAAATATGAAGTTTCTCACATTATTTTTTTTCTTTTCTGCAGGTAAGTTTTTTATTTTTGGTATTTAGAAAAATTATAAATTAATTTGTTTTGTATGATAACATAAATGATAGTTATAATAGGCATTTTGATCATTTTTGAAATTTTTTGAATAATTTATAAAATAAAAATTAGAATTTAAATAGTATGAACTCTATAAAAAAATCATGTACCTGTAAAACTAGCTTATTGTTTGAATTGTAATTTCAGGATTCTAAATTATTTGATATATAATGTATGCCATGTGTACCAATTTATATTAGGATGAGAAGATAACATAAATTAAAGCTCAAATTATATTATTTATATTAAAGACAAATTATACAATATTATTGCAAATCAATAACACAAATATTCAAATCGGAAACCTCCTTAAATATATAAAATATATATATATATATATATCTAGCTATTTATAATTAAGAAAGCAGATTTAGAATGACACATCATAAATTTATTACAAGCCCCTTTATTTGACATATATTATTACTTATTATGTGTAGTTTCTAATCGAAATAAGCTGAAGCCGCCAAGTTTGAATTCCGACACTTGCTTTTGTACTGGTCTTGATCCAGAGCTAGCTTCTTTCTTCGACGACGACGATGGTGAGTTATTGGGTTCACGTTGTCCGGAGCTTGAACCAGTCATCTTCTGCTGCTGTAATTGTTGACGACGGTGTGAGCCAGTACTGTTCGAGGGTTTGTCTTTTACAGCTTTTTCACGAGTTGCACTGCTTTGATTCTGCTGCGACGAGGATGACGACGAGGCTGTAGATTTACCACTAACATGCTTTGATAATGATGACGATGAAGAGACTGTAGATTTACCACTAACATGCTTTGATAATGATGATGATGATGATGATGAAGAGACTGTAGATTTACCACTAGCTCTTCTGGAATGGTTTTGATCTACAGGTTTTTGTGCATGGTGATGATCACTACTAGATGATGATGAAGAAGAATGACGACGACGACGATCGTGATGTGCTAGCATTGCTTCTTCTTCTACAACAGTAGTAGTAGTGGTGGTGGTGGTTCGACGTTGAAGCACTGCTATGTCTTTTTGCTCTGATGATGATTTGTGATGATGCTCAGTGCTGCTGTTGCTGCTCTGCCTTCTTGAAGCAAGTCTTCTATCCGCCATTGATGATATATGATCTTGTTGTTCTTTTAAGCTCAATATATGTATCTATACATATATAGGCAAACACCACAAATATATATATATATTGTTTAATTAATATTGCATCAGCACTTTCAACCACCACCACCACCAGATGACCGCGTAGAAGTGGAATTTTTTCATTCCTTAATTAATAAGGTATGCTTCGGAGAGTGGTTGTGGAAGTTTCAATGTTGTTAGCTCTTTAGTCAACAATAACATAGTATTTGAGTTGCTATATTTGACGAATCAATAATACTGTCACGTCACTTCATTTTTCTTTTATTAAAAAACTGTTAACTAGTAACATGAGTTGTAAAAATTAAATAATCTCTCTTGACACATTATGGGATACATGTAATTTGACAAGAGATATTGATTCTTATTTGACACTTCCATAATTGATTAACGATACTTTATAGTACTTATTAAATTTATATAAGTGAGACTCGATATTGAATTGCATCAATAAAAGTATGCCAACTTCTTATATTGTTGGGCACCAATAATACTCGTTAGCAATTCTCACTATTTTAAAGTAATCTAGTACTATATAAGCCAATAATTTTCATATGTGACAAAATATATAGAAGAAAAACGAAGGTTTGTATTAAAAAGTAAGGAAATTAGTTTAAATACATTCAATCCATAAAAAATAAAAATAATAAAAAACTCAAAGAACTTGTTTAAATAATTAAATCAAACTAGGATGATGGATCACCTATATATGGCATCTCAATTTAGGGTCTCTATTTCACATTATTTTGTCCACATCAACAACAACATCTTTATTAATTTATATAAATATAATTTTTTTTAAGGAGAAATAATCACAGTCGGCCATTACAAGGATGAATCCATAAAAGAAGATGTTGACCAAATTAAAAGTTAATTAGGAACTAACCTGCTAAAATCTTCCGATCAGCATTTACTTAGCAAAAACATCCCCATTATTATAATTAATTATTTATAATAATAGCAAGATCTATAAAAAAATTAATAATAATATTAATAATTTGAGAAAGTGTAGCCTTTGTATAATCATTCTTGTGTAAATTAAAATGGTATACACTTGGCTGGATTATAGTAAGAGACTCGCCTATGTATACTTGCACATAATTAGGATGACTTAAAATTGTATTTACTCCTAATCAGATTAACGAATTGGAATCAAAATTAAGAGAATTGCTAGAGGGTACCAGTGATGTCATAACGCTATTGGTGCAATTCATTATTGGGTCTCGCATATTTTAAGTTAGTAAGCAATATGGAAAATTGCGTGTGATTGGTAGAGTATCCAAATCCAATTTTATCATTTTAAAAACTTGAAAACAGTGAGACTTACAAGAATAAGTGATTGGTAAGATGTTTTTGAAAATAAAATTCACATCATTATTCTAATTTTTTATTATAAAATCAAAACAAAAAAATCACGTTTTCTCTGATTCTAAATCATTGTATCCTAAAATCCTACAAATCTATCACTTTTTTTATATTTTTAGATTCCACACCAATCACATATTCAGTTTTATTTTAAAACCCAAAAACAGTTTTCAGATACTGAACCAATCACATTTTCAAAAACATATTTTCAAACTATAAATTCAGATTTTAATTTAGAAACACACTTTTTGAAAATGCAATTTTCCAATCACAAACTAATCAGGCCCTAAACCACTTACAAGGCATCACCTCATGTTATGCCGGACACTTTATGGTGCCTAATAGCACTGCTCCAATATTAATTGTTTACTTGTATTCCCATTAATGTGTTTACTTTACTTTGAGATCGAAATAAATAAATTACAACTTATAAAATTACTCATAAATAAAATTAATATAAAAGATACATTCAAATTTTATTTTTTTAAAATAAGGATAAATTTGTCAATGCATTAATGAGAATAACTATCCCCAAGGTCATGTGGGAACCACATAATTCATTTGCATTCATTTATTAAGTAAGTTAAAAAGGATAATAATACTTATTTGTAAAGTTTGAAAGACACATGAATAGGACAATATTTTTCAATATTATATATTCGGACAAGGACATTACACCCAACCAACAAATTAATGTTTGATTAACAAAAAAACCCCCTTCATATAATTGTATGTTTAATATTACAAGAGCATATTATAGTACATATATTTTCCTAATAATAATAAACTCAATATAATCGGCAAAACAATTTCTTCGATCAATATTAGTCCACTTAATTTGCTTCTGTGTAAGAACTTGTCATGATGAAAACATTGAAGCTCACTCAAGTTTTTATTTTAATATACGAAATATTGCAAATCAACAACAAAATACACCTTAATTCAAATTGAAGACCACACAATCAAATTGCTTGAAATACATATCTCTAATAATAAGAGACACAATAAACCAATCTAGCTGGTCATGAAAAGCAAATTTACAACACATTAATTTTATTTTGTGGTGCTAATAATAATATAGCACTAACTTAACTCTTTATATATAATATTAATTATCACTTGGATGTTTCGAAACGAAATAAGCTGAAGCCAACAACTTTCAATTCCGACACTTGTTTTTTATTATGTGCCGAAGCCGAATTAGTACCGGCGGCGATCATGGCTTGTTGATTGTGTACTCGTCTCGTTCCAGAGCTACCTCCAATCTTCGATGATGATGAGGTGTGGTGTTCATGGTGTTTGTGATGATGATGATGATGCTTTGATGAGCTTGAATAATCAATCATCTGTTGTTGTTGATGATGGTGATGATGATGATGATGGTGACCACTGTTGCTAGTACTACTTTTGGAGTAGTGATTTTGTGAACTCACCATAGCTTTTTGTTTAGCAATTTGTTGTTGTTCTTGATGATGATGATGATGATACTGTTTCAGTGTAGTAGCCTTAGTTGCACCAGTAGTAGTTTGTTGTGATGAAGATGATGAATCACGATGATGATGATGATGTGATGAAGATGAAGATGATGATGATGATGATAGCTTATACCTCTCTTCAACTACGGTTTGATGAACTTGTATGGTTCGACGATGAACCACTTCCACGACTTTTCGTTCTGATGATGATTTTTGATCACGATCATGATGATGACGATGATGATGATCAGTAACACTGTTACTACTAATCCTTCTCGAAGAAAGTTCTCTTCTGTCCGCCATGGAAAACTAGACAATATTAATGAGATTCTGATCAAAGAAACTGATGTATTTGTATAAGATTTCTTTGCTCAGTGAGAAATAATACACACAACTACTCTGATCGATCACATATATTTTTCTATGGTGCTTAATTATTAAAGATGAGTTTCATGAGCACCTTCCACACCTAATTGACTTGTATAATAGTGGTTGTTTGTTGGGAAATTTCGATGTTGGTTCCTTAAAGTCTTTAGTCAACAATATATTATTAATTGATATATATATATATATATATATATATATATATATATAACATAAATGGAAAGCATGGATGATGACATATTCTATATAGATCCATTCTCTATCACCCATTTTTTCTTTTCTTTTCTTTATATATCTTATTTTTCATTTAAAAAAAAAACAGACATTGACATAGCAATAATGATGGGTGAGAATAGTTTTTCTCTATAATTTTTATTTTGTAACTTTTTGGTATAAAATATTTAAGTTTCAAGTATAACTTATTCTAATTCTGTCCACAAAAATTAATTATATATTTATTTAAGTTTTCTAAGAAAATGATTTCCTATAATTAAATTCTTTATAGATTGATTTCATAAACAGACTTAATTTGAAATTTGGAATGGAATCAAATCATAATTAAAAATCTAAGAGAAAAAAATTATCAATTATTTTCAAGAAAATCAACTAGATGATGAGACACTAAAACATAGTTAATTTTCTAAAAAATTTGAATAGAAATTTTTTAGAATATCATTATTATTCAAATAATAAAAAAACATTTTTTTTAACTTTATGTTTCTAATTGATCAAACTTATTTATATATTTTTTTATTTTAACTTTAATTTTAAAATTTTGAAATTGATATTAAAAAATTTGTATTTTTATTTTATCTTACATATATGATTATGACATCTAGCACGAGATTTACATATTTGAGAATGATAAATGTTTGAAACTTAATTTATTTGGGAAATTTTGAAGAATATGCTTAATAAGTACCTAAATCGAAAAATATGCTTCAAAGCTATATTAGGACAAATATACCCTTAACAAAATATTTAAGGCAGATTTTTTTTTGTTTAATTAAAATTCACCAGATATTTAGATATGGACAAAGTGTTTTTTTTCCCGAACTAACACTTGTAGACTTTTGCCCTCTCTTCAAACTATAATATTTGTAGACTTTTGATCATTCCGTCTAAAATAGTAATGATTTGTTCACGTAGCAGTTAATTTTTTATTTATTAATAAATTGATTTTAAGTTAATAAATAATCATTTCAAAAATAAAAAGTTAATAAAAACTAATTTTTAAATTTATTAAATTATATAAAATTTAATAAATAAAAAATCAATAAACATAAATAATTTTTAATCCAAATATAATTTTAAAAAAACTAAACTCAATATTTCTAAACTAAATTATACTTTGAACAAAATTAAATTAAAATATTTAATTTTTTGCTTGATTATTTTCTAAATGTGTGTAACTATCTACATTTGAAGTATAGATTTGGTTGAGTTTTTCATTTAATTTACTTTATAGATTTTAACTTTTAAAAATTAAGTATTGATTTTATTTTTATTTTAAAATTATATTTGGACTAAAAAAAATTAAAAATAAAATTTTCTTTTTTAAAATAATTTTTATTGTTTCTAATTTAAAATTAAGTAATTAATAAAAATATTTCAAAATATATATTTTTTAATTACCACATCAGCAAATTTTTACTATTTTGGACCAAAATGACAAAAATCTACCAGTACTATAGTTCAGGGGATATTTTTGCCGAATAAAAAAATCCAAAGACAAAAATCTTAAGTGCTATACATATTAATGCCTCTTTTTATTCATGAGCACTAGAATATGGCATTGTGAATTATTTTATTCCTTAATCATGAGCTTCTTCATTAAGTAATCGCTGGGAAGTTTCTATGTTGGCTACTAAAGTCTTTATATATGGTCAACAATAATACATATTATATTAACTGACATGATATATTTATATATACTACTTTACATCTATTAATTCTTATATACACCAAGCTCGTAGTTGTTGCATCCTTTTCTACTACTTACTATAAAGCATCTCAATTTATTTCTAGCTATACCCTTTGTTTTGAATCTTTAATTTTGGACTTTATAGAAAAGAAATATGAATTTGACAATTGTGATGCCATTTTTCGTCAATGTAAATTAGAAGAGCACTAAACAATTATTTAAGAAATAATGAAAGAACAGTAGAGTTTTTACGTGATTCAACAATTAAAATCTGCCTAGTCTACGAGTCAATGATATTGATTCGTGATACTCTTTCAAAGCTTTATCAAAGCAATTCAGCAGAGTATTCTCAGTACAATTTTGTGCGTGTCTACAAATGAAATTCCTCGGGTTATTTATAGGCCTGGTTGAAAGAATATATTCCTCTTATTTCAGAAAGTTACAATTCAAATTTGAAATAATACAAATAAATACATTAATTACATAATATCCCATAATAATAGAGATTTAATATCAAATAACAACAAATCCCTGAGGAATAGAGATTTCCTAACAGTTGTGTGCAAAACGCGTTATTGATCTCGAACGGAAGGTTTACATGCTTTCGAGATTGACCAATACTTCGAGCTCGTTATTCTGGTCAGCCTCCTCCTTAGCCAGTGATTCCATCGAGCTCAACCTTCAGAGACCAACATCTTCGAGCTTGCCACGAAGGTTCGAATTACACCCATATGCATCGGAGAAGGTTCATCCTTCCTAGCTTGACACATAAGCTCGAGCCTTCTAAACTTGTGCTCGATCGCCAACATGAACAAATCAAGAATCATGCAAATTTATATAAGTGTCCAGCCACTACTTGTTATTTTCGAGTTTACACTTTACGAGTCTACATCTCGAAGCTCATTTATGACTGTGTCGAAATTTGGGTGTAACAAAAATATTTTATTTTCTCATGTTTGGATTCAAAGAAGTAATTTGAGAATTCTTTTTATTTATATTTTAGTGTAAAATTCTTCCTATATATTTATATAAACCTAAAAAACAATGTAAAAGTTTACTATGACAAGTAATAGTCACATATCTTAAGTTTTTCGTAAGGGAAATTTGCGGCATAAATACCAATTTTGTTGCTAATAAGTACCCAATTTTTAAAAATTGCGGCATAAATACCCATTTTGTTCATTTTTTTGCTAATAAGTACCCAATTTTTAAAAATTGCGGCATAAATACCCATTTTGTTCATTTTGTTGCTAATAAGTACCCAATTTTTAAAAATTGCTGCATTAATACTCAAAATTCCACTTTTTAGACTCTGCCGTTGGTACCCACTTAACAGAGTTACTATTAAGGATACGTGTACTGGCCTGATAATTCTTCTTTTTTTTCACCTAATTAATTAAGAAAATACATAAAACTAATTAAAATAAAAATTAGTACTCTAAAGTCTTACAGACAGATGACATCTGATAGTAAGTACTCTAAAGTTTCCTCTTGGACTTTTTATCGGGCTAAAAATAAAGCTAGACACATTATTGATGGTACTTATTGTATTTTCTTAATTAATTAGGTGAAAAAAAAGAAGAATTATCAGGACAGTACACGTGTCCTTATTAGTAACTCTGTTAAGTGGGTACCAACGGCAGAGTCTAAAAAGTAGAATTTTGAGTATTAATGCAGTAATTTTTAAAAATTGGGTACTTATTAGCAACAAAATGAGTATTTATGCCGCAATTTTTAAAAATTGGGTACTTATTAGCAACAAAATGAACAAAATGGGTATTTATGCCGCAAATTTCCCTTTTCGTAATGACAAAAAAAAAAGCGTATATATATAAATCAATATAAATTCGTACTGTGACGTTGTCCACCCTATGTGAGCAAAGTTGAAAATATAGGTCGGACTTTCTAACACGGTACAAAATCGGCATGAGCCCGGAAGGTACGAACACGACAGCATGAAAAAATATGGGCTTGAGCTAGGCACGACACGAATTAAAAGTTGACATGGTATGGCACGACACGATATGGGCTTGAGCACTGCACGATATGACAAGCCCGATATTTTGGCATTAATAATGATAATAAATTTTTATTTGTCAATTATATATAAATTAAAATGATAATAAAAATATATTATTTTTATCAATATTTATATTTTTATAATTATATTAATTTATTTTAAGATTTGTAAGTTAAAATTTTTAGTATTTATTAGTAGGTATTCAAATTATAATAATTATTATTGATATAATTTTGTGTAAAGTATTATTGAAAAATATATAAAAATATTTAAAATTATAATTCAAATAAAGAAATGTATTTGGATTGGTGGTGAATCTATTGATTGTGAAAGAGGAGTTGGATGGTTCAATTTCTCATCCTCACATTTTTTACAATAATAAAATGGGCCTAAAAGTGGGCCCAAATAAGGAAAGTGGGCTGGCCCGATTTAGGCTCGACACGACATGGACCAAGCTTATAGGCTGTGCTGGGCTTACTCTTTCAAATATGGGCCAATCTGGCCCATCACGAATTGAAATACAGGCATGGCCTGGTCCGCGAATTATTCAAAAACACAAATGTGTCGGGATTATTCAAAGGCACAAATGTGTCGGGCCGGCGGCCCATATTTACAGTTTTATATGTGAATGAGTTTCATTGAATATTCCTGACCAAAAACTTGAGGAACTAACCTAAAAGCTTCGGAACATTTACTTAGCAACAACATGCCCATACACTTTTATTATTAATTCTTATTAAAGCCAAAGAAAAATGAAATAAAAAATATTATATATATGTTGCAGATTTCAACCTAGCTCTCCCATTAATAATAATTAATTTGACCAAATATTGAAGTTTTTCTACAAAAATAATATTATTTTGACTGATGTTTACTATGCAACTATCACAACGATTTATTCCTTTCCTATATGTACGTGTTTATCACGAAATTGTTTAGCAACTTAACTAAAGTTTAGTTGACTTAGCTAGCTATTATGCAACGTACTTTGTTCAATTAAATGAGATTTAATGTGTGTTTATATATCTATATATAGGATAATTTTGTTTATAGGAGCTTCACTTTAAGTTTTATTGGTGGGACTCTCAGTATTTCTCTACCCGTAAATAGTTTTTGGCGCGATTTTTTTTATAACCGTGTATATTGTAGCTATTTAGAGCATCCTGTAAATTTTCAGAAAATTCCGAATAGTTTACAGTACCGAAACTTAAGTTCAAATAGATTGATTTCCACGCGCAACAACATGTTTGAACTTAAGTTTTTGTATTGTAAACTATTCAGAATTTTTTGAAAATTTGCAGAATACTCTAAATAACTACAATATACACAATTATAAAAAAATCGTGCCGAAAACTGTTTACGGGTTGGTAACACTAAGAGCCCCACCAATAAAACTTAAGGTGAACCCTTAAAAGAATTCCCATATATATAAATATATATATATGACTATGTCTTACCCTTAGTTGATCAAAATATATATTCTCAATGGCGAGTGGAGACTCATCGGTTCGGCCAACCATGAGGCGAGTTGCGGCCGGTGAAAGCCTTCGAAAAACAAATCTCATGAATTCAGTTCCATCAGAGTCGCGTCTTACTGCTTCAATGATAATCTGCACAGTAGATGATAGTATTCGAAGGACAACGGCCAACACATCAATTCGGCCAACTATAAGGAAAGTTTCGGCTGTTCAAAGCAATCGAAAGTATAATCTTCCGAAATCATCACCATCGTCACCGTCACGCCCTACTGCTTCATCCATCTCCCAAGTATATGGTACTACTCTTAGAAGGACACACCATCCTCCTCCTTCCGATGAGCCCAACTCGTCAATCCGCCGGCCAATGTTAGAGACAGTTTTCGTTGAAACCCTTCGAAAGAAAAACCTCGAAAAACCACCACCACCACCATCATCATCATCATCGTTATCACCATCGTTATCGTCTCATCCTCCTCTTCCATCCGAACTAGGTGGTGGGAAAACAAGGCACACAAAAGAGAAACTAGTAGAGCTAAAAATAGCCGGCATCACCCTTTTTTCTATACGTAAACATAAGTAATATCTTGCACTATATACATATACATATATATATATATATCTATGTATGTATAGATGTATGACTTTTTAAATTTCTCTAAGTAATTAGCTAGCTAGACTCTTGGCTTTGGCCACTTAGAGTTGTATTCTATTCTGGGCAAGTGTTGATCATGTTTGATCAATGTATAATTATAATAATGAGCCAGCTTCAAATAATTAATAATCTTTAAATCGGTAGATTTTTTTTTTCATCATCTTGTCTAATTCCCCCTATTTCATATATTAATAAACAAAGGATCTAAAAAGAACCAAAATTTGGGATTTTTTTTTAATGTTTAGCAAATTAAGTTAATGTTTTTTTTATTAATTTAGTAGTTAAGATAATTTTTAAAGGGATAAGTTCAATGAACATTGTTCTTGGTATAGACTGAGGCGAGATTTTCTTTTATATGTGCAATGTTTATTCACTTATATATTTATTTATTGATTTAATTTGAATTAAATATAAAACAATAGAATAAAATTAAAACACTTATATTAAACATATAAATAAAAACATAAGAGTACGTTTGCTCAATCAAAATAAAGAGTTGTCCTAAACATGAAAATGTAATAGTCCATAGTAATAAAACTCATACATAAATCCTACTGACTCGGTGCTCCAACATCGGGATCATTAGGTGGTGGCGGGGCACATTGAGATCCTGGGGCGATACAATGAGTCCGGATGTGCTCCTCTAATTGTTGAACAAGCTCTCTCATCTCAGTCATCTCTTCATCTCTAGTTTGTGGATGATCAATAGTAAATGGAGTTCGGTCCCTTATGTTAAGGATACATCCATATCCTTTCTGGTGGCCACGTCGTTTTCCGAAGACAGTTTGTACCAAAGATAAGTCGTCATCTTCAGGCGCACTCGAAACTAGTATGAAACTGTAATGCCCCGAAATCCCTAATGCGGATTAATGACTGGATTAGTAGGCCGGGAGGGCCATAACTGTTTAATTATGTCATTAAATGAATATATGCATGTTTATGTGAATTATATTATAATATGATGTTAAATGCATGCATGTGGGTCTACATTTCATTACAGGGGTGTTTTGGTAATTTGGCCCGTTGAGGGTGTGATTGTATATTTGTATGCATGTCGGTGATATATTGTTGAGACCACATTATAATGTGGGTTTATTCGAGCTATTCGGCATGAGACGATCTTGGAATATTAATTAGCGGTCTAGTCATAATAGGTTTAAGCTCGGGGCTCGGGATGAGTCTCGGGGTGATTTTAATGATTAGAGCGTTGCCGGGAATTAAAGGGTAACGGGAATTAGAGCGTTAATTATGATTAACGAGATAGGTGAGAAATACCAATACTGCCCTTGGGAGCCTTTAGAAACCCTTATTAGACCTAGGGGTATTTTGGTCTTTTCACCCCTAGGATAGATATAAACCATTTATGGCTGTAGAAAGGTAGTGAAAATTGAGTTCAGTCCCTTATGTTAAGGATATGCCCATATCCTTTCTGGTGGCCACGTCGTTTTCCGAAGACAATTTGTACCAAAGATAAGTCGTCGTCTTCAGCCGCACTCGAAACTAGTGTGAAACTCTCAGTATCAGTTGTCTGTATCTGCTGTGTGTCGCAATATGCCCGCAATTCCTCCTATAATACAATATATAATGTCATCATACATAATCCTAGCTAGAATGACTTACTAATAGAATATATCACCTTAAATTAATATATACACACACACACACATATATATATATACTAGATACAAGCAACGTGCAATATGCACGTTTGCTTAATTTTATTTATAGAATTTATTAATTATTTTTATTAAAATTATATTAATGTCATATAAATTTTGAAATAAATATCCTATTTTAATTAAATAATTTATTTATTTTTATTTAAGTTTATGTTTGTTCTAGTTTTTGAATTTGTGAGTGACAACAAAAGATTATATATTATATGTTTAATGTAATATTAAATATTATAAGTTGATTTTAAATTTAAGTTTCTTGCTAGTTTTTTTTTAAATATTTTTTTGTTAATTCACAGTAGATTATATTATATGTTTAATATGATATTACTCTAATAAGTGAGTTTAAGTTTAATTAAATTTTATTTAAATTATAAAACATATGATTCTATTATTTTTAAATAATTATCATTATAAAATATCTCAAAAATATCATATTTAATTTGTATAATTATTTATTATTTAAAAATAATTATCATTGTAAAATAGCTGAAAAATATCCTATTGTAATTTTTTTAATTATTTATTATTGTAAAATATCTCAAAAATATCATATTTTAATTTTTTTAATTATATATTTTATTTTATTTAAGTTTAAGAGATGTTTATAAACTACCGTTAAATATAAAAATATTCTGTTAGATATAAGAATATTCCGTTAAAGTTAACATTAAAAAAATAAAACACCGTTAACATCAAGAATTTCCGTTATCTATACACTTATTATATAGAATAGATATATTATATATAAAAAGTGTGTAGATAACGGAAATTCTTGGTTTTAACGGTTTTTTATTTTTTTAATGTTAACTTTAACGGAATATTCTTATATCTAACAGAATATTCTTATATTTAACGGTAGTTTGTAAACACTTAAACTTAAATAAAATAAAATAAATAATTAAAAAAATTAAGATAGGATATTTTTTTAGATATTTTACAATGATAATTATTTAAAAATAATAAATAATTAAACAAATTAAAATATGATATTTTTGAGATATTTTACACTAATAATTATTTAAAAATAATAAATGATTAAACAAATTAAAATAGAATATTTTTTAGATATTCTTGTTTAACGCCCAAAATGTGACAACCACTAAGCGGTGGTTGTAGTATAATCGGGCGGTCGATCCACAAGGAGGTAACCTAAAATCAAAAGGTTAGTAGGAAATAGCACAAAAAGTTAGTAACAAGAAGTAAATAAAATTGTAAATGGAAAAATGTTTGAGATTTTGGTATTGTATTTTGATAAAGTGATGAAATGAGATAAGTGAAATAAAGGTAAGATGTAATCAAGAGTTTGAGAAAATGAAAGGTTTCAATAATCATCCATATGCTTGTTTAGTTACTTGGTTACTTGATTTACAAAAATACACAAGTAAATAGTTCACATCCCAACATTTACTTGGAAAATCTAACATTAAAGTCCATAGTTTTTCTAACAAAAATTCATTTGAGTTATAAAGTTCTTTACTTTAAAAGCACAATGTTAATCTTATGAAAAATCTAAAAATGACAAAATACCCAAGGGCAATAATGCAATAGAAGATTAGACATAAAATTATGTATCAATGTTACTTTTACTAATTAGAAGCACATAGAAAGAGCATGACTAATCCTATATACTATTAGCATAAGTAAATAAAGATAACAAAATAAAGATAGAGATGAAAGAACATAAATAACTCAAATATATTACATTAAGAACATAGTAAATCAAAGTAGCAAAATAACATCACTTGCATATGGAATCATCCCTAACATTCCTAGGAAGATTAGACCATTATGCTCATGATTCTCACAAAATTCTAAGAGGAAAATATGAGAAGAAAGTGAGAGGAAATTTTGCTATAGTTTCTCTATTCTAAAAATTACATATCAAATGTGAAGAGAGTGTCCCTATTTATAGATGGAGAAAATGACTAAAAAGAAATTAAACAACAAAATGAGGTTTACAAAATAAATCTCAAAATCATATCTTATTATTAATATTACCCTAGCTATTTTTGTGTATAGTCAAAATGCTCATTTTCTAAAATACTATAAAAACATGAGCTTTAAAGCTCAAAATGGCAATTTTACAAACCCAATACCCACAACATATGGCTGGTGACACAAGAGGGTTTTGACCCACTTTCAGCCAATGAGGGGGTGCCACGTAGGCAGGCTATTGGAAGATGTCATTGGGTCACGGGCCTGTGTTGTGGCTAGGAGAGTTGGGCTTGCACGTGACTGGGATGGCTGAAAAGAGGAGCTAGGATCTTTGGGCCTAAGGGTCTCTTTGGGCCTGCTGGAGCCGTGGAGCTTGAAGGCAATGCTGAAGCTTGGGCGGATTGGGCCATTGGGCCTGGAGGGAAACAAGGTCGCATGCTTGCATTGCTTGCTGAGAATTTCTAATTGATGAAGGCTGCTGAAGGAGGCGTTAGAGTGAAGCTGTGTTGGAGCTTCGGATGGCTGCTGGCGGCGACATGGCGGCCTCGGGTTGGCTGGCAGGCGGACACGTGGTGGGCAGGAGATGCATGTGGCTGGCTTTGGGCTGCTGGAACCATGGGCATGCATTGGGCCTGAAATGAAAAAAAGAAGAAGTTAACTACAATAATATCATTTTTCAGCTCTCATTTTTCAAGTTTAATTCTTTTCTTTTGTATATATTTTTTTCTTTTAATTAGGCTCAAATGCATTATAATTCATATAAAATATTTTTAAATTAAATTAAAACTAATATTTTCCATTTAAAGAATATATCATAATAAATTCAAGAAAATATTATTCAAAACTTAATTTAATTTGGACTTAAACTTGATAAAATGACATCTTTTGAGCACTAATCAATTCTACAACAATAATTATTTAAAATAAAAAAATCATACATTTTATAACTTAAATAAAATTTAATTAAACTTAAACTCACTTATTAGAATAATATCATATTAAATATATAATATAATCTAATGTGAATTAGTAATAAATTGTTTTTTAAAAAAAAAAACTAGCCAGAAACTTAAATTTAAAATACACGTATAATATTTAATATAACATTAAACATATAATATATAATCTCTTGTTGTCACTTCCAAATTCAAAAACTAGAACAAACATAAACTTAAACAAAAATAAATAAATAAATTATTTAATTAAAATATCCATGCCCAGAGGATCTGAGTGGGGAAATCAGACATGTTGTGCGTCCGGCTCGGAGAAAGTTAGTAATTCTTCCTCTGTTCGAGATTTTTTGGGAATTCGCTCCTCGATGTTTAGCATTTCGATGATCGTGACGTAAGGTTCAGGCATATCTCTCCATCGCCTTACCATTGTCACATGATATATGTAGTCCTCCGCAGATGGTCAACAATGTATTAGCGACAGGAGCTGGCTGTAGAGGAGGAGAGCGTTGGCGTACAAGTGCCTGCTCGTTGCCTCTGTGAGCCTCATGTTGAGAACTTCCCCTTGCTTGTACATATCTCCTTAGATGTCCTTGTTGGATAAGGAACTCGATCTCGTTCTTGAGCTGGTTACACTCGTTGATATCATGGCCATAGTCATTATGAAAACGACAAAACTTGGTCGTATCCCTTTTGGATACGTCTTTCCTGATCGGGGCTGGTCGCCTAAAAGGAACGGTGGTATGACTGGCCTGATACACCTCAGCTCGGCTATCGACCAGGGCAGTGTAATTGGTGAACCTTGGTTCATATCTGTTTTGTTTGGGGCGCTTGCTATCAGATGTCGTTGGCTCGGTGTTCGCCCTTTCCCCCCATTCTTATAGTTACCTTTGTTATTTCTGTTGGGTTTACCAGACTCATTGGCGGCTTTGGTTGGGAACCCTTTCTTACTCTGGTCGTCCTTTGGGGACTTTCTTTCATTGGAAATGGCCTCCTCGAGTTTGATATATTTGTCTACTTGATCCAGAAATTCTTGAGTGCTCTTGACTCCATTCTTCCGCAGACTACTCCAGAGGGGAGAATAGCGTCACACTCTAGCTGTGAGTGCCATCATCTTTCCCTCGTCTCCAACAATTTTGGCCCGAGCAGCCGCTCGCATAAACCACTGGATATACTCCTTGAGAATTTCTCCTTCCTTCTGTCGAATGTCGACCAACTGATTAGCCTCTGTTGGATGTATTTGACTAGCATAAAACTATTCGTAAAACTCCTTCACAAACATCTCCTAGTAAATTATACTGGTCGGAGGGAACTTGAAATACCATTCCTGAGCAGATTCAGACAAAGTGGCAGGAAAAATCCTGCATCGAGCATCTTCTGACACCTTTTGGATGTCCATTTGTTTCTCAAACTTGTTCACATGAGATATTGGATCTTTTCCTCTCATGAAGTTGGGTAGAACTGGCATTTTGAATTTGCTAGGAACTTCTGCCACATCAATTATATTAACAAATAGGGCGCCCTTCCTTCGATCAAACTCCACGTGGGACATTTTATTCCCAACTAGCTGCTGCACAACCTAATTCAAGGCATCTATTTGAGCCTGTACAACATCTGGTATTGCTGGAGCGGCTGAGGTCGGGGGGAAGTGCTTGTCATGTCTTTCTCTTTAGTTATTGAGCATATCTCTCAGATCTTCATCCCTACGTCTCTGCTCGCTTGCACCTAGTCGGTCAAAGACATTGGGATGTTTAGGCTATCCCCAGCATTTTGGCTCGTCGGTCGGTTTTCCATTGGCGGAGGATTTTGCTGTCTGCCTCTCTCCTCCTACTGTCGACTATTGTTCCTCCTGCCATAGTCTGCCTCATTATAATCATGGCCATCTCTGAATTGCGACCTATGAGTGTGTGACCTACTGTACGCACTGTTCCCCACTCTTCCTCCTGGTCTGTCTTGATAAATAGGTGGAGGTCTCCGTTGGTCATTAGGTCCTCTGACATTACTATGTCGCGGATAATCTCGAACCACAGAGTCTGAGTCCACTTGCCTTCTGTTTCCCAAGGGACGTTGTTGTAGAGTCCAAGAACTTTACTTAGCTAGTTAGATAGTAGTATTATAGTAATTATAGTATTATCTTTATGACTGTGGATTTTTGGTTCAGACCGGGAATTATTTGGACACTCATAGTAGTACTTGTAGACTTTCTAAGTTTAACCTATAGTTTAAGAATATTAATGTTAACCTAAGGTTTGATTAATATGGCTGATATCAATGATAATATTTATTATACTATAAGGTTTAGATAAGAACCAATAGGATTTTAAGCACATGTTATGTATGGGTGATTAAGGATTAAGTATTTTGAGGATTAAATTTAATAAGGGTAAAGTTTGAATGCTCTAAGGTCAGTCAACAACTTTGAATACGTTTAAGGGCTTAGTCAAGGCTGTTTACTCAATTTGAATTAAGCTAAAAATGTGTAATTTCGTGTTTAAATAATCAGCGTATGCCGATATATCGCAGCACGTAGATACGGAAAACACGAAACGATGCACGTTTGCCTCGGGCATAATGGTCCAGGCGATATATCGCCTATATCGCCTCCTTCAGCATATTTCGAATGCTTTTGAATTCGTCTTCCATTCAACCATTCAACCTTTTGATAAGTCCAGCACCTTTTTGAACGAGTCTTCAGTCTCTGCTGAACGATTATTCAAATTATTTTCACCTAAAAAGCCATTATTTTTATTCAAGTAAAATTAAGATCCTTTCACTCCTAAACTCTATAAATAGGACCTAGTACCCATCCATTATTCATCTTTTGCTCTAAGTTCAGAAGCTGCAAGTTGCTAGGTGAGTGTGAGAGTGTAAACACTTGGGTGGGAAATCATAAGCTTGATCATCATAAGCTTATCAAACACTTGGGAAAGTAAGAATTTATAGTATTTTGGTTCGAGGTTTAGATTGGTCTTACAAGTCTTCAAGGTAACCCAAACTCTAGTTCGTTTCTGTACTTTTTCTTTAAAAGTTCTCATAGTCTTCTACTTATTCTAACATTATTCTTATTTTGGTTAGGAAATCTAAGAACTCGCACATAAGTTTTTGGTAAGTATTTTCTCAATGGTTTAGTCCTTCCATTCCTTTCAATTCACTTCTTCTCTATACTCACTCTTTTTCAAATGGTTCTTAGGAGTGTTCCAAAGTCCCACCTCTGTCCTCTTATCCCGGTATTTTGGTAATGAAAATAGGATAGAATTCATATGTTATATGTTTTATATGTGTTATCTTATGTTTTTATGATATGAAATGTGTTATGATATGTATGTATGTAGGCTTGGGCATATGACCCATATGACTAACAAGACCCCAAATAGATTATGGGCATATGACCTATTTAGCTAGTAGGACCCCACTAATCTAATGGGCATATGACTTGTTTGGTCTATGGGACCCCAAGTAATAATGACCATTATAGTATGTGTATGATATAAGTGTTATGTTATGTTCTTATGTTTCTTATGAAATTATGTATATGAACTATGTGGTAGATTTTCCTTGCTGGGCATTAGGCTCATTCCTTTTTGTTTATATGTGCAGGAAAATAGCTATAGTGGCGGGAAAGATTCGTGGATGCTTGGGAGAATGTGTTTCGGTGATGAATGGATTCAAGGAGTCGAGAGTTCGATTTCGAGGATGTAGTCTTTTATTTATGGTTTATGTGTATTTTCCGCATCTATTAATGTAATCTCTTTTCATTTCAATTAAGATATGTTTTCTTTTTAAAACAATGGGATCCCATATCCTGCTTTGAGTTATGTAAGTTTTAACATTAGTTTTTACAAGTTTTATTAAGGATTAGTATGTATAGTTTTCGTTAATGGTCCAAAAGTCTAGAGTAGTTGGGTCATTACAGTTGTCCCCTACCAAGAGGGTTCTGTTCCCCAGCTGTCTGATGTCTAAGGCTTCTAGGATGCTGCTTGGACCTATTTTTCCTGTGCTGCAGAACGTTATCTCGACCAGATCGAGAGGGTGGTTACTGTTCGTTGATTCTGTCAGGATTTTGGGTTGGTCTTTCCTGCTGAGCAGCGGGAGGTTGCTCTGGTCTTTGAGGACTCCTTGGGTATGGTGGATTGTGATGATACTGAGGATGCTTGAACTGCGGATTTTGGTGAGGATGAGAGCTTGGTGGCTGATCTAGTTGAGAGGCTGGTGCAGGATGTTCTCGAGCCAACTGAATGGCTGCTTCTAAAGCTGCTGTGGCGTCTCTCTGTTGACGATCCATATTCTCTTGATTAGCTTTCAAAGTAGCTAATTCCTCTTACAATAAGATCAAAGTCGTTCGCAAGGTTTCAACATCCATCTCCTCTTCTTCCAGTTCCACTTATGGCTCGTCCTCCGCTACATCTTGTGGATGAGGTTGATTTGGCATACTTGCAGATGTCTACTCTGTCTGACTCGCTTTCCTGGAGGTTTTCACCATTGTTTATCCTGTTCTTGAGTTCAACTCTCAATGAAAGCACCAAAATGTTGACTGATGATTTAGCCAACGACACAAAGTCACTAAAAACGATACGAATGTATAAACTGAATGCAAGAACTAAATGACACAAATGTTTTATAGTGGTTCGGCCCCAAAGATTGATAATAACCTACGTCCACTTAGTGATTTTATTGATGTAAACCTTGAAACCTGTGATCAGTAAACTATGGTTCACTAAGTTTCACAAGCTCCAAAGGAGGGTACAAAAGTCGTGTATAAAAATATTTGTTCTCTCTGAATACAAATTATTGTCCTTTTTTCCTCTTCCTAAATGAATCCCATCAGTCCTATTTATACGCTCAAGGATGTACATATGGGTCGATGACCGTGTTAAAACTTTGTTACAAGCATATTTGAATAATAACAAAAATCATAATAGTTACACATAAAGAGGGTCAAATATCTTAGAAATATTTGACTTATAACTGTATTTGAACTTTGACTTCGTTACTACGATCAGACTTGGTCGCATATATCAACACATCTTCTTTCGTACATGTTCAACATATTTCTTGAATCCGCCGAATAGCTACTATCCTGATCGTTGGTCGACTAGACTGTCATCACTAAACAATCACATGCTATCCACATGCACCACGATCGTGCCCGTCAACAAGTAAATATTTTTTTTTGGGTAAACATATATATATATATATAGACATCAATATAGTAAACAATTAAAATAAAATTAACTATTTTAGAGCACTTACAATAAATTATGTAAAAAAATAATAAAAAAAGAAATCAAATTCTTTATTTTATATATATATATACATATATTTTACTTAATTATTGCTACATTGTCTTTTCTAAAACTTTTTTAATAATATATATATTTTTTAACTTATCTCCCATCATCCCTTCATATTTAAAATGAATAAAAAAATAAAAAATTATATCATAATGATATAAAAAAATAGAGAAACTAATATGTATGATACATTGTAAAATATAAATTTTTGAAGATTTATTTTCCAAATATTAGAGTTAGTTATATTTTGAAAAAAAATAGAATAAAGAAACCATTTAGAGTACGTCTTAAGTGTGGTGTACATCAAACACTACTGTATTGAACTTGAACTTATTCTCTAGGCGTGTAAACATGTTCATATTTTTAATTGTTTTTTTAATATTTTCTCAAATTTTTTATAATAAAATTATATTATAAAAATTATCCATTCCAATTCAATCGCATTCTGAAAATGTAAATTAACCCCTCAGAAGTAGTCAAATACCATTTGAACTTGTATCCTTCGTTTTCTGTTTTATTTTTTATATATATTTTGTAACGTAGATATACTTTATTATTATCTTAATAATTCTGTGTTCTCCTGCCTTGAGTGAGGTGGTACGTGTCACTTATCTTCCAAGAACAGAAAGTCTAATACCATTTGAACTTTGAGCTTATTTTAATAATTAATCAAGGAGTGATGTTATTCAACACTTTAATTAAGGTACGCAAGATCATATTAGGTGATATTGATTGGTTGGTTAATGATACCCTATAATACTTATAAAATTAAAATGTGTGGGGCTCGATATTAGATTGTACTAATAATAACCTGGTGTGTCTCTTAACAATTTTCTTAAGTAAGTAATTAAATAAAGCAAACTAAGATGATATCATCGCTAACACTATAAAGAAGAGCATTTTATTATTATTATTGGTACAATTCAATATTTTAATCTATTATATAAATATAATTTTCTTAAGGAAACCGAGGCTGACCAAAATCTTAGGAACTAACCTAAGAAATTTCCGAACAATTACTTAACATCAACCTCTCTCTCAAATAATGATAATAATAATTTGACAAAATATTGTATTTGTTTTATTATACAAAACAAAGATTATTTTGGCCGACAATATATGAAACTAACCGCTATATATTCCTTTCATACCTAAATTAAATAAAGTTCATTTGACTCTTAATTATTAGTCCTCTACCGATCATGCGACTCAGTTCAATTGAGATTTATATGTATATATATACATCAGAATTCTCCAATAGTGTCTTTACTTTAAACTTTACTGGTAGGACTTTTAGTGTTCTCAACCCGTGAATAATTTTCAACCCGTAAATAATTTTCAGTGCGACTTTTTTTTATGACCGTGTATATTGTAGCTATTTAGAGCATCATGCAAATTTTCAGAAAATTCCGAATAGTTTACAGTACCGAAAACTAGGTTCAAACATGTTGTTGTACGCGTGACTAATTTTTTTTATGCGCGTAGAAAACAATATATTTGAACCTAGTTTTCGATACTGTAAACTATTCGGAATTTTTTGAAAGTTTGCAGGATATTCTAAATAGCTACAATATACACGATCATAACAAAAAGTCGTGCCGAAAACTGTTCATGAGTTAAGGGCTCTCTATAAAAGAATTCTCCTTTATATATATATACATATAATCCTATATTGGCTCACAAAGAATCATCATATCTTATTATTCTTAATATCATATATAGTTATATCAATAACAAGATTTTCAAATGGCTAGTGGCGCAGAACGTTGTCCGAGCAAGCCATCACTACTTCGGCCGAGCATAAGGGCATTTAACCTTGAAAGCGTTCAAATTAAAGTCGAGAAACCATTATTATCTTCTTCATCATCACGTAGTCGTCCAAGTAGTTTACTGTTCTCCCAAGGAACCAGTACAACTCCTTTGATTCAACATCGTCCACCTCAGTACTCATCATCATCATTACAACGAACTCCTTCCATATCATCAATGCTTACAGGAAGTGAATCGATTGCTCATGATCTTGCTCATGATCTTGCTCCGCGTTCTGGTCTATCATCTCAATTGATACCAGCAAGTAGTACATTACTTAAGTATAGAACAAATGCTGATTATCCCCAGAATAGTGGTCCACAACGCCAAGATATGTTTTCATATAATGATGAACTACAAGCTAATAATCTTCATCACCATCACCATCATCATCTTCATCCAGGAATAGGTCATTATACTCAAAATTCACCATCATCACGTGGTGGTAAAGCAGAGGAAGAAGCAAGGCACACAAAAAAGAAACTGGTAGAACTTAAAATATCTGGGTTCACTCTTCTTTCTATACGTAAACATAAGTAATATCTTGTACTGTACATACGTATATATACATACATGTATGTATAGATATGTATGACTTTTAAAATTTCTCTAATTAACTAGCTAGCTATAGATCTGGGCAAGTGTTGATCATGTTTGCAATCAAGAAAAAAAAGACAGTAAAAAAAATATGTGATCGATCGATATATGTAAAATGAGCGAGCTTTAAATAATTATCTTTTAATCAACAGATCGAGTTTTTTAATCAACTTGTCTAATTCCCTCTATTTCATATATATATAAATATATATATTTTTTAATAAACAAAGGATCTAAAAGGAACCAAAATTTGGGAAAATAGAAAACTTTAATGAATGTTAATGTTTAGCAAATTAAGTTAGTGATGTATATATATATATATATGTTGGGTGTACAACCAAAGTCCCACATTGGCTAGATATGGGAATGATCTTGGGTATATAAGGTTGGACACTATCTCCATTGGAATGAGGCCTTTTGGGAAGATGCCCAAAAACAAATCCGTGAGGGCTTAGGCCCAAAGCGGACAATATCATACCAATGGGGAAATAGATGGTGTCCGACGGTCCTTACAAGTGGTATCAGAGCCGGATCCCAAAATTAGCCATGTGAATGTATCCTCGGATTACCAAACAAAGGAGGTGAAGCTTGCTGCTAGAGCCTTCAAAGGTTCAGATCTGATTCGAAGGGATTTCAAATCTAGCTTACTCAAGGGGATCTTGAGTGTTGGACCTGAGAGATTCAGGTTTAGATCTGTAATCGTCTGAGGGGAGGCAAGGTGGTCCTTTGTTTGAGGGGAGGATTGTTGGGTGTACAACCAAAGTCCCATTGGCTAGATATGGGAAGGATCTTGGGTATATAAGGTTGGACACTATCTCCATTGGAATGATGCCTTTTGGGAAGGTGCCCAAAAACAAATCCGTGAGGGCTTAGGCCCAAAGCGGACAATATCATACCAATGGGGGAAATAGATGGTGTCCGACGGTCCTTACAATATATATATATATATATATATATATATGACAATTCTCGTATGGAGCCCTACCGGTGGGATTTTTCAGTGTTCTCGATCCGTAAATAGTTTTGGGACGATTTTTTTTATGACCGTGTATATTGTAGTTGTTTAGAGCATTTTGTAAATTTTCAGAAAATTCCAAATAGTTTAAAGTACCGAAAACTAAGTTCAAACATGTTGCTTTTCACGTGCATAAAAAAAATTAGTCACGCGTGCAACAACATATTTGAACTTAGTTTTCGGTACGGTAAACTATTCGGAACTTTTTGAAAATTTGCAGGATGTTCTAAATAACTACAATATACACAGTCATAAAAAAATCGCACCGAAAACTGTTCATGAGTCAAGAACACAGAGAGACTGACCAATAAAGCTTAAAGTGAGTCCGAAAAGAATAATCCTATATATATGAAATACTTTTGAATAGTTACGGATGAAATCTTAATCAATTAGGCTACGTTGGTACTATTTCGAGATAATATTAGGAATAAAATTGCAAATTTTAAAATTCATTGGACTAGTTTACAAAACCTCGATGAGTTCAGGGGCTACTATGGGATAAAGAAAGAACCCTAAAATAATAAATTCCATTAAATTATATATTTTAGTAGGTATTACATTCGTTGTTATTTGGCCCTTTGTTCTTCCAATTCATATTCTCAACCTTTTTGTCGAAAACGTGTGGAAGACGAGTAAAAGTGATGACTCATCAATATAATAAGTATAAATATATAGTGGTTTAACTAATGCTAAATTGTTGACCACATAGACTTGGAAAAAGCAAAGAAACTTCACAATAATGTTGAGTATATTATATATATTACACATATATGTAGGTGTTGTCATACTTAATATAATCAATAATCAGCTGAAATTAATAATCAATGGGGGGCGGAAGAGGTTTCGGCAGATCAAGATCAAGGCAGACTGTGAGCTTTCATTTTCCTAATTTTTTGATTAGTTGAGTAAAGAAATCACAATCTTCACACTATATATATATATATATATATATGTAATTACTTATATATGGGTTGCTAATATAGGAGATTGTTGCGTGAGCTGAGAACCATATTTATCCGCCATTGATGATTCTTTTGAGCTAGCTAATAATGATGATCAATAGTAGTTAAGTCTATATATGTGTCATTGATGAATATATATATATATATATATATATATTTATAGGGTTTTGGGAGATCATTATCCCAACTTGTTGTTTATAGTCACTACAAAAAAAAGTAATTTTTAGTGATAATTTTTTAGTCACAACATATATTTTGTATGATTAATAATATCACTTTTAGTAACAACAAAAAATTACTTGTGATTAAAAAGTCATACTTAATAACAAATTGTCACTAATGTAGTTTTAGTAACAACTTATTATTTTCAGTGATAAAACTTGTTGTGACTAAAAATACATTTAGTGAATTGTGATTTTTGTGACTAATAGTTTTAACCACGGACTTTTTAATGATGACATAAGTAAGATGATTTTTTTTTAGTCACAAATTTTTTATTTTCACTCACAAAATTTATTGTGACTAAAACTAAGATTTTTTATAGGGAGTAATTTATATATCATTATATATTTGCGGCGAAAATACCTAAGTTTTATAGATTGTCACACTTAAATACCTAAGTCTTTTTTTTTGCGGCTAAAATACCTTCCGTCAACATTTTTTGGCACCCGTAGGTACCTGGTTGTTAAGTGCCAGGTAAACGTCTATGTGGCGGCTTCTGATTGGTCCAAGTGGATTTTTTTTATTTTAAAAAAATTCATTTAAATATTTAAAAATTAAATAAAAATCTAATTAAAAATAAAACTGATTAACAACTATCTAAAAATTAAAACATCTTAAAAAACAAATCTGATTTTTGAAAATCACGTTAACCAACATATGAAAATTGATGATTACTATTTTGTTTTTTCTCAAAATTATATTTGATGATTTCAAACCAATTTAATTTATGCAAAGACCACCATCATCAATCTTTGCTGTCAACTGAAATGAATAGAGTGTGGACACTCTCAACTGAAATGGACAGAGCTCAACCTCACCCAACGGACACCGTCATGTCCGACGCGGCGCATCCCGAACCTCAGCCCCAACCACAACCCCAACCCCACCCACCCATGGGTATGGACAACATCCCAGCCACCCTCAGCAATGGCGGCAGATTCATCCAGAACAACATCTTCGACAACACCTTTGAGGTAACCGCCAAGTACATCGTCGTCTCTAGCTCCGTTGTAGATCTGTCGTCCCAAGACCTATGAACCAAGATCCCATCCCGAGCATCGATTCAGGTCTCGTCGCAAGCTTTGTCGGTGGCTGGGTGCCATTGAAGTCGGCGGCGGCTTTGACGTCCCAACCGTTGCCTGAGAAGAAAAAGAAGAAGAAGAAGAAGAACGGGGAAGAAGGAACAGGAGAAAGGGAGAGCTTTTAGGGATTTTGTTTTTTTATTTTGAGTTTGTCTATTTTTTAATCACTGTAATTTTTATATAGTTTAAGTCTTAAATGAAGTTTTAATTTTATTTAATTATTAAATTAATTTTAAAAATTTTAATTATATAAAAATGAATTTTTAAATATTTAAATGATTTTTTTTTAAAATAAAAAATAAAAAATATCCACTTGGACCAATCAGAAGCCGCCACATAGACGTTTACTTGACACTTAACGGCCAGGTACCTACGTGTGCCAAGAAATGTTGACGGAAGGTATTTTAGCCGCAAAAAAAAAGACTTAGGTATTTAAGTGTGACAATCTATAAAACTTAGGTATTTTCGCCGCAAATATCCTTTATATATTATATATTGATACTTTTCCAAGGCTAGATATATACAATGTTTCTATATATATAGGCGCATACACATTTAAGATAGGGAAATTCACATAATTTTTTACATAAAATTATTTAATACCATAATCAATATTTACATATATTGATATATATATATATATATTATAACCATTTTGTAAAATAATGTATACCGGTTACCTTATTTAGCTTTCTTTATCATTGATGTTTTCAACGGAGTTTTGAATATTATTTACTCATTTAAATGTAATATTCCTTATTTATTGTATATTCCTTAATTGATTGGTCAATTTAGTATAGTAAATATATTAGAGAATTGCTAAGGGGCACCACATGCACCTGGTATATTGTTATTGGTGTAATCCAATATCTGAGTCCTACTTATTTGAATTTAATAAGTATTATTGGACATCGATAACCAATCATGAGATGCTCCCTCATGTGGTGTTGGGCACCTTAAGGTGCCAAATAGTAACACTCAAATATAATATTATAATATTGTAAGTGCATTTTTACTCCTTTATATGCAATATTCCAAAGTGCACTTTCAGCATGGAGAAATAACAAGAACAGAATATAATGTTGTCTAATGTGGGAAGAAGAAGACTAGAAAAAATGATTGGCCGGAGGAATGACAAAGGACGCCCAAGAAGAAGAAGGTGATCGCTGAAAATGTTGGCCGGTGGTGAGGATGATGATGAGAGATTTGTTTGCCAAAATTAAAGGTTTGATTTTTTCTTAGGGATAAGGTTAGTTTTCAGATTTTATTTACATTAAATATTTTGATAATTACCTTTTGACTAATATTATTAATTTGTGTATTGAAATTTGAGGTTGAGCATTTAAAAACATATTTAGGTACTCTAGTTTCCATCTTTTTTCTCTCTCTCTTTCTATAGTTCCGCCAATGCTATTCTTCAAAGCTTCATTTTGGCCCCTAATGGCTAGAGTACCATCAATCCCTCTTTGGGCTTGGTGGTGCTTTAGCCTAAAGAACATTCTTGTCATACGAGGTGCTTCCTTGCAGTACTGCGACATTTTTCAGCTTTATACCAAACTCCGCTAGCGGTGGCTCAACATTCTTGAAGGTGTGGAGGCTTGTATAGTGGCTTCAATTGTGGTTTATAGTCACTGGCTTTGTCTTATACTTCAAGAAGGGGTGACCGCTATGGGAGTTGCTGTGGCTTCGTTTCAGTTGGTTTTAGTGAAGAGGTGTCGCTAATGCATAGATCTAGTACCATTGTGTGTGGGTTTTGCTAGTTTAGTGTTGATGTTGTTTTCTATAGTTTTGTTTTTTTGATGGTTTTCTTTCTATCGTTTGTGCCAGTTTTGGCCTTCCTTTTGTTAGGGATTTGAGGGCAAGTCTCTATGACTACGAATGACTTGTATGCCTTGGTTTGTCGATCCTTTGGCCATGATGCTGCTTGCTCACCCTTTTAAGGAATGATTTGCCATTTTGACTTATCCACGAGTTATTGTAATTAATGGACACTATCATTGTTCTTCTTGAATGAAACTTTTTCTTACCCAAATTTCAGGTTGAGCAAAGTTGTTGATGTAGTTAAGCAAAACCACAATGACAATATTAAAAAAAGGCTTTTCTCTGCGGTTTTTTTACTCAATACATTGCGGTTTTCGAGAGTATTGAAAAGCGCAGTGTATTCAACCGCAAAGAAAAGTAGTATGCCAACCGCAGAGAAAAGTGTCACTTTTCTCTGCGGTTGTAGTAAGCCAACCGCAGAGAAAGATGTACTTTTCTCCGCGATTTTATTGAAAAAACCGCAGAGAAAAGTAGTGTAATTTTTCAAAACTTTGACGAAGCATAACTTTGTGCTCAGTTCTCCGTTTTTGGTGTTTTTTTTTAACTTTGGTATTTTTTCGAGATCTATCTAGCTGCATACAAAAGAAACCTCAAAACCTGAAAAAAAAAACAAAATTTTCAGATTTTGTCACCGAAAAATCTGAAGAAAAAAAATTCAGCAACCAAATTAATGATTTATGAAAAACCTCTCAAAATTTTGATTTCTATTTGTCTATTTCACACAAAATAAACTCTAAAAATAATGATGAAAAAAAAATAAAAAACTATACAAACAAAGATATATAGATCATTACCTATTTTGAAGCTCAAGAACACAATGTATGCCCAAAAATACAGTAAAAATGGACAATTTTTCGACCAAATCCTAACCATTTTTACTACTAAAAACCTGAAAATAGATAAATATTAAGCATCAACTTCAGTTTTTAACTAAGATTTAGCTAAAAAATATGGAAAAAAAAATAGTAAGATTAAGGTTGAAAGACATACCGCCGCTGTTGAAGAAGTTTTTCGCGAAATGAAGTAGGTTTACGAACGTGAAGAATGAGTTTATATATAGGTCTGGAACCTTTTCTCCGCGGTTTTATTGAAAAAACCGCAGAGAAAAGTAGTGTAATTTTTCAAAACTTTTACCAAGCATAACTTTGTGCTCGGTTGTCCGTTTTGATTGTTTTTTTTTTTTAACTTTGATATTTTTTCGAGATCCATCCAAAATTAATATGTGATCATGAGAGACAACTTTGATCGTTACCTGCATTGGATATCTCTAAGTCATACTTCGACTACACATTTACCCATAACACTTTGACACTTTCTTAGTACTTATTTTTTTTAGTCTGCCATGTAACCATTATTATTGATTTATATTTTAATTATAATAATTTGTTATTTAAGGAAAATTTATAAATTTTTAATTGGTGATTTTATTTTATTCAAAAAGATTTTACTAGCAAACTTAATTTTGAAACAAACCAAAATACTTTTTAATAATATATGTCAAATATATCATCACTAAACTCACCAATTTAGGTAATTAAACATTCAATTATTTCTCGAGAAAAAAAAACAAAATAGTTAAAGTTTGAAAATAATTTATTTTTATACTTTTCATTTTTTAATATATAACCTCACCAGTATATTCTAAGGGACAGAATGCTAACAGAAAATCCAAAATAAATAGTATAGCAAAATGCAAAAATAAAACAAATTATTAAAACAATATATATTAAGGATAAAAACTACACAGAGTTGTTTTTATAACAGAGTAATAAAACAATAATACCATCCATAATAATAATAATAAATAAATAAATAAAGTAAATTAAATATTCAAACCCAATCTCCAATCACCAAGCTCCGAATTCAAAGCCGGAACCTTATTACCGGCCACGGCGGAAACCTTACTCCGAAGATCAACCAACATACCCAAGTGATTCTCCAACTCTTGAAACCCCATTTCATTGATGGGTTCCGCCCACCACGCGCCGCCGCTGCCTCCTTCTCCACCACCATTATTCTTCTCCAAAAGCGATGCCAGTCGCGCTTGCCTGACTGCGAGCTTCTTCTTCTTCTCAGCCTCTTCCAACTCCGTCATGGCTTTCACGTAAGAAGCAGCAGTAGAACTGGTAGCAATAGTATGATCATTATGGGGTAGTGCTACGGTTCCATTAAGATATGAGTGAACGACGTCGTCTACGGATGGGTGGCCGAAGCAGAAGAGCTTGCCGTTGGGAGAGAAGACGATGACGGCGACGTTGGAGCCACAGAGGACGCTGAGCTCGCCGGCTTTGTTGAAGAGACCGGAGCGTCGTTTGGAGAAGGTGACTTGCTTGTTGCTCTTCTTTTCAATATTCTTTATTTCGATCTTTTGTCTTCCTTGGGTTGTCTTTTTCTTAGTAATCTCAAAGGAGGCCATGGTTGGTTGAATATAGAAGAAGAGAATGAGTGAGTTTTATTTTTTATTTATTTATATATATATATAAACATGTATATATAAGGCAAATATCAATTTACTTTACAATTATTATTATTATTATTTTGACTAATATTATTGATTGATTATGATTCCTTTTCTGATGTGTAATAATATACTTGATTTGAGATTGTGTATTTTTTTTTAATTACCCAAAATTGAGTCGCCAATTAAGGTAACATTTAGAGTCTAAATGTGCTGCATTTTATCAATTTTTTTCTTTTAAAATAGGGTTTATATGTTTTTTTTCTTCTTTTCAAATTGGGTTTATATGTTTTTTGATCATTTGTTTTGCTTCATTACCTGTTTGGACCCTGTGTTTTGACAAATTATTTTTTGAACCATGTGTTTTGTAAAATGGTTCAAATAAGCCCCTAAACCTGATTTTGATGAACAAAAAATTGAGTATAACAACACAGTTCTTAGGCAGAATGACTATATTTTTGTTCTGAGATTTGATGAATTATTTGTGATTTTAGTTCAAATTTTTTTGATCAAAATCAAGTTTAGAAGTCTATTTGAACTATTTTAGAAAACACAATGTCCAAAAAGTAATTTATCAAAACACAAAGTCTAAACATGTAATGAGACAAAACACATGATCTAAAAAAGTATAAACCCTTTCAAATATGATTTTGACTGAATTATTGCTCACTCATTATGGTAGTCAAAAAAGACTTGGAAAAATTTAATTAGTAGTTTCATATTTGTCAAATATCCTTTATGTATATTATGTTAGGGAAGGTTAATATAGAATATATATATTTTTTGAAAGTGAAGGGAAGCTTAATATTCAAATGGTTAAATTATTCTCAACGAAGAATAAATAACTTTGAGCACAAAAACAAGGAATTAAATAACAATTTTCACCATGCTGATATGTCTGATTGCTTGGAACTAATTTGAGAATCCATAATGTTTTAAAGCCTTATTGACTGATTTTCCTTTTTAATTTAAAAAAAAATACGATTTTATGTACTAATATATATATATATATATATATATATATATAGAATATGAAAAATGAAAACATGTTCTTTTTATAAAAATCATAACCAAAAAAGGTAATCGACAATTGGAAAACAAATGACCACTTGTGTTTTGTTGTCCACAACTGGAAAAATAGAAAAGAAAAAAAAAACATACTTTAATCCAATCAGCAGTGATTGATTTTTGTTTTATGAATTATTATTATTAAAGAAAATGAATATTTGTGGTGAAAGTATCTAAATTATTAAATTTGTAGCACTTAAATACTCAAATTATTTTTTGGCGGTGAAAAAAATACACTCTATCTATATTTTGGTGCAGTTTAATACAATTGCTTGTTTCCTAACATTAATTGCTTATAAATATCTATTAAATTAAGGCAATTTCAACACAAATATTTCACCTAATTATTCATAATATAATAATTTTTTTATAAAAGGAAAATTTGAACTTTTATAATCAATGTGGGGTATTAAGTCAAAAATACACTAGACTCTTTTATCATTTCAAAATAATCCAAAAAGTTTTGACAGTACCCAAAATGCCCCTGCCACAATTCCCCTACCCTCTTCTCTTCACTCTTCTCGTTTCCTCCCCCCTCTCTCTCTTGGTTCACTCTCTCTCACTCACCTCACCTCACAACACCACTAAGAGCACCACGGGTAGAGATCCGAGCACTACCAATAGCCGAGCTCCTCCCTAAGAGGAAGCCATTTGTAGAGATCAAGACCGAAGTAAATTTTAAGGAATCTTGGAGTAAAAATTTATGGGTAAGCAATTTTTTCCTTAAATATTTGGATTAGTGATATTTCATTTAAAATTTTTGGGCATTTCGAATAGATCTGAGAAATATTTGCACATATTTTTAGTTTTATTTTTTATTTTTTGTTGATTTGCGTTTTCTGCAATTTTTATGGGTTTGAGTTGTGCTCGATGGTTGCTCGATGCCTGCTCGATGTAGGCTCAATGACACATTATTTTTAACGATTACCTGCTTGCTCGATGGTTACTTGATACCTGCTCAATGCAAGCTCGATGGTTACTCGATACCTACTCAATGCAAGCTCGATGGTAATGTGCATCCTCACGATTTCATGCATGCTCGATGGTCATGTGCATTCTCACGATTCATACATTCTCGATTGTTACTCGATGACTGCTCGATATAAGCTCGATGGTAGTGTGATTTTGCATGTTTTCATACATGCTCGGTTGTTACTCGATGCCTGTTCGATATAAGCTTGATGGTAGTGTGCATTTTCATTCTGTTTTTTGGTGTGCTCGATGGGCATTGTTTCTTGCTTGATGGCCGTCTAGGCATACTCGATGGCATTCTCGACGCATGCTTGTTGATTTTTTTTTTCTAGTTTTTCAGCTAATTGTATTTGTGTTTTTTATTTATTTCAGGTTCTACCGTTTACATATTTTTTTTCTTACAACAATGTTTGGGGAACAGATGGTAGGAAATTGTATTTTAAGGATGCTGAAGGTGAAGTGATACCAATAGAGAATGATGTCACTTACTTGCAACTACTTGACATATTGTACGAGACATTTTAGGTGGATAGAGAGGTGTATAAATTGAAACTTGAGGTGTCGTACGTATGCGGCGACCAACCATTTGCACCGGTTTAATTGAGGAATGATCGTCAAGTTCGTGTATTCTTAAGAATAAGCTTGAAAGAACGGATAACCTTATGTGTGACTCCAATTAAGAAGAATATCATATCAGGTCCGTCCGTCTCCTAGTGTGAACAAAAAAGGCACGATTAGTGTCGATCCATCTCCTGCAGGTAGCAGTTACAAGCATCTTAGCGAGGTGGGCACTTTTGTTCCAGTTACTAATCCGATGGCTACTGTTCAGCTTGATATACCACATGGAGGTCCCACAGGTGTGCTTGAGGCATATGAGTACGATCCCTATGTGAATGATGATCCAGTTGGTAATTGCTTTGAAGATAATGATGATGGTTCCGAGGATGACTCATATTATAGTGCAGATGTTCAAATGAGGAGTTAGGCCCAACAAGTAGAAGAAGAGCGTGGACTTCCTCTTGCACAGGCACACCTCCCAACTCAAGGACGCTGAACACCTGCCAGAAGCAGTAATCGTCTTGCTAGGATAGAAGATAACACTAGGTGGAGGGAGACAATTGTATCAAGAGAAGATCACACCAGATGGAGTGCCTCAATGTTTACAAAAGAAGATATTGAGGCATCTGTTAAAACCCATTCCTCATCATCTGGTGCACCAATGGAAGAAATATATGTTGGGAAGACTTTTGAGGACAAGATTGATTTAAAAACCAAAGCATCTCTATTTGCAATCACTACTACAAAAAGGGCAATTGTGTTAGTCAAACGCGTCAGTCAACGCAGTTGACTGACGTTGTTGACCAAAAATTAGCATTTGTGACAGTTAGGCACTGCCATAAATGATGGGGCAATTGCGTCATAACATACACTGACGCAAACGGGCCGTTAACAGTGTCAGTGGGGCACTGACGGTAACGGCCCGTTTGCATCAGTGGGGCACTGACGCAAACGCCTAAGTGAAACACGCGTTTCACTATGGAGCGTTTGCGTCAGTGCCCCACTGACGTAAATAGACCGTTACTGTAACGCCATAGCTACCCCAGAACAGTTACGGTGGACCGGAAATTTGACTCGTTACCCGAGTCCTTTGGTCAGAAACGTGCTCTAAGTGTAATTAACAGGTTAAGGTATAAAACCAATAAAAAGGAAATTGAGATTTTCATTACAAACTGCTCTGCAGAGCTAAACAAAACGTTTACAAGTTGTTCTCAGTACAAGATGGTCACTACTGTTTCAAATTTACAATCCCGCCGACCTAAGCGGCAAAAATAGGGTAAACCCCCTAGTTCCTCTGAGAACTCCTTGGCCGTGGTGGTCAAGCGGCCGCATATGTACACATCACCACCTAAGCTCTCCACTCAAGGCTAGGTGAGCTTTTCATTTCCTTTACCTGCACCACATAGCACCCATGAGCCAAAGCCCAGCAAGAAAACATAATACTATTCAATAACATTATCAAATGATTATCATTATAATCACACTGAGCATAAAACTTTCAAACAAATGAGTGAACATCACATGAGGTCCTGATAAACCATACTGAGTGACTGACAAGCAAGTCACTAATTTAAAGGGAAGAGTGGCTGCTAGGTAAGCCACTAGCCTTCAATAGGTTTTGCTAAACCATACTGAGTGACTGTCAAGCATGTCACTGTTTCAAGTGGGAGAGTGGCTGCTAGGTAAGCCATTAGCCTCCAAGCGCTTATTTCATTCATCAACCCTCGGGGTCGGTCTGGCATTAATGCTCTTTGAGTCATTCAATGCTGATAGTCGACTAGATCTAATCTTTGTTGGCTTGCGTTAAAATGCTAAAGCCGTCCTGACTAATGAGTCAGCTTAACGTGACCAGTGCCCAGTACCACTGCCGAACCTGACTAATAAGTCACAGCTTCACAGTTGATACTAGCACCTTTGCCAAACTTGACTAATGAGTCAGTACCATGCACAAGTGAGCAATATATGCTAATCATTCTATATTCAATCCAAATCCATATTTACACAACCAACATGCTTCATGAATATCCATGCATGTCACACTTGGGGTGCAGTTTTCTTACCTCTGGTTCGAGCTAGAATGAATAAAAGAACAATGTAACGCCCCAACTCCTGGGACCGTTACGGTGTGCCTTGTAAACAGTGCTAAACTCGCTAATCGAGTCGTTTGGCCAAAATTGTGAACTAAGTATGATTAGCGGTTTAGGGATTAAACATTTTGGTTAAGATGTAACGTTTCACTAGAACGTTTAATATATACATTGGGATCCCGAAAATAAAGTTTCAGAGTCTATTACAGAAAATATTTACAATAGGCCGTTCTAAGCGGCAAAACAGGGTTTAACCCTAGTTCCTCTTTAAACCTCGGCCGTGGTGGACGAGTAGCCGCATATGTACACGTCATCACCTAAGCTCTCCAACTCAAGGATGGTCTACCTTCCTCTTGCCTTTACCTGCACCACGTAGCACCCGTGAGCCGAAGCCCAGCAAGAAAACACAATAAAGCATGATATAATATCAACAACGATCCTAATAACCGTTCAGGACTATCAGTCCAAACAAATAGGTGACAATAGCCAAAAGTCACAGTAATGAGCATCGCTCCTTCTAGCCATGTGACGATAGGGTCACCAGGGCTTAACTGATAGGTGATCCTTTCATAAGTTTGATTAGGACAGGTGCATGGTGAATGGTCACCAACATAACCTTCCTCCCGACTCTAGAGTCATGCTATGGACAGCGTCCCTTAGCCATGTGACAAACAGTCACCGGGGTCATATACCTTGTCTATAAACATCTGGTCATAGACCAGGCAAGCGCTTGTAAGTTCTTCGACCTTAGGGTCGGTCCAACACTAATGCCATGGAGCTATTCAATGCGTGATCATCGACCTTAGGGTCGGTCTGGAGTTAGTGCCTTAGAGCCACTCAATGCACGATTCTCGACTTTAGAGTCGGTCCAACATTAATGCCATGGAGCCATTCAATGAATGATTCATCGACCTTAGGGTCGGTCTAGCATTAATGCCATAGAGCCATTCAATGCGTGATTCTCGACTTTAGAGTCGGTCCCTGACTAGTCAGTGTCATACACAAGTAAGTCATGCCACCAATCATATATCACATGTTCCATATCCATAACAAGGCATTCAACATGCTTACTAAACATGTATTCGTACTATTAGGACCATGCATAAACACAGAGGCTCAAGCTCTGAACAATATCATACTTGGTATATAAAGCATGTCCTAATCACATGTTTCTCATGCATCATATGCAATATCCAGCAATCCAGCATGCACCAATAACAGCCATGCATGTCACGTTTAATAGTCAACCAACATGCAACAAGAATAACCATGCATGTCATACATAATAAACAACCGACATGCATCAATAATAACCACGCATGTCATACTCATTAATCAACCAACATGCATCATAATAACCATGCATGTCATACATAATAATCAACCGACATGCATCAATAATAACCATGCATGTCTCATATACACAGGGTGCAGTTTTCTTACCTCAAAGTCGAGTTAGAACGATTTAAAGAACGACCCTTGAGAACGATCAACTTCTAGTCCATTAGCGGTCACCTAGTCATAACCAAATATAAAACCTCATCAAAATGAGTAATTAAATACTTCCAAACCCAACCCAAGCCTCCAGAACATCAAATCCCACTCAACTAGGTAGTAGGATCGATCCTAGGCCCTTAGAGTTAAGTTTCCATCACAAAAACACACTTTTGGGCAATTTTTCCCTTAACGGCCGTGGCCCTACATGGACCATGCCGCGACGCCCAAGAACAGGGCCGCGGCCCAACTTCGCACCAGCCATTTTTCTTCGTTTTCCCACTTTTAAAACCTTCCAAAAACCCATCTAAACATCTCCAAATCATCAAATCAATATTACCAAACTTCTCAATGGTCCAGAACCACCAAAACCTGAAGCTCAAACCAACCAAAAACTCAACAATTCACAAAGTCCAATCCTAAGTTTAAAAACTTAAGAAACTCAAAACTTAACTAAAAAAAACAGAGCACACCTTAAATTCATAACTGGAACTCACCTCAAACACGGTTTTGAATCCCCTTTAATGGCTGTGACAAGTTCCCTAGCTTCCCCCTTTGATCTCCAAGCTTAACTCCTCAATGTGGCTCTCAAAATTCAAAGAAAAGGATGAAGGAAAGTTTGTACGGGAGAGAAAGGAAGAAAGGATGAGGTTAGACTCTGTTTTGCTCTGTTTCTACAGCCTTCCAAACCCCCAAAAACTGATATAAATCCTTAAGGTCAAAAGACCATAATGCCCCTAGACTAATTGAAAAGCTTCTAAACACTCCCAAGGGTAAATTCGTCATTTCCAACCTATACCGTTAATTATAATTAACGCTTTCCAATTCCCGCTAATCTCAACATTCCCAAATACCAATAAATCATATCCCATTACCCTTTAATTCCCGGTAATGCTCTAATCATTAAATTCATCCTGAGACTCACCCCGAGCCCCGAACTTAAACCCGTTATGACTAGACCGAACACTTACATCTCATGATCGTCTCATGTCGATAGCTCGAACCAATCCACCTTATAGTGTGGCTATATTAATTAATCACAATCATGCACCCAAAATATACAATTACGCCCACAGTGGCCAAATTACCAAGATACCCTCACAATAATAAATTCTCCCATATGCATGCATCCACCATCATATAATAATATAATTCACGTAGACATGCATATAATCATTAAATACTATAATAAATCAATTATGGCCCTCCTGGCCTCCTAATCAAGGTCCTAAACCTTATTAGGAAATTTGGGGCATTATAAACAACCCTGAGAACGATCAACCTTTTGGGTCCTTTAGTGGTTACCTGGTCATAACCAATTATGGGATTCCATCAATAAAATGAATAATAAAATGCTCCCAAACCAAAACCTAACATCCGGGACATCAAACACTACTCAACCGGGTAGTAGGTTCAACCTCGAGGCCTTAGGCTTGAATCCCCATGCTAGAAACACTATTTTGGCCTAAAAGCCACTAAGGGCCGCGACCCGCCCGAGCCGCGGCGCGGCGCGCTGATTGACCCAAAACGGGTATGTTTAAAAATTTATACTCGCAAGCGCACGAATCGTATTTATAGAATAGTTTTCGTGTAAGCACGAGGTCGAACCCAAAGGAGTTGTCTAAAATAAAAAAGAAAACTATTTTAAATCAAAAGTAAAAAATTCTAACCTAGCTCCAAAGATTGATGAGTTTTAATATTATGAACATAAAATAAAATATTGAAAAATAATGCTATTTAAGAGAATAAAAATAAAGCAATAATGAGTTGACAATAAGTGTTAAAAGAAAAGATTATTAAGATACTAGAATCCACAAAATGTAAGTTTAATAATATTTATTAGTATATTGATTCCCAAGTTTTAGTGATAGTTAAATTAATTTAAACTATCATTTTCCAAAAAGATTTATAATTTTAAGCACAAATTTCTTATAAAAAGATAGGATTTTTCTTCACTTTTCAAAATTATAATTTCAAAGCATTTAGTGTAAATAAATATAATGAAATAAGAAATAAATCAATGAACATTATTTATAAGGCAAAACATAATATTTTTGTTCTAAGCATGGATGTGTACAATTTAATGACACATCTTACACAAAGAATATTATGTTTATGCACTAATGAAGAACAAAGTGTAAATATGTTCTAACAATCTAAAATACAAGATATTTAAGATGAAAGAAATTTATGAAGAAGAAAAATCCATAGACTTTGTTGCATTACAAGGGAAATCAACATACAACATAAATATTACCTAGTTACAAGTTGCTTCATCATGATCTTAATAATCTTATGAAAAAGATTAGAAGCACATAACTAGAATAGAAATTACAAAATAAATGACATACATACTTGCAAAATGCTCTTGAAAAACCCAAATGGAAGAGAGAATGGTAGAGAGAAAATGAGAGAAAAAGATGGTAACCAAAACATTAAGCACCCAAAAAATGGTCTTCAAAACTCTTATTTATAGCCAAAATGACATTATTAAAATAATCAATTTAAATTAAGTAAATTGATTAAATTAATAATAATATGGTAAATAGGGGTAAATTATAGGAGTGATGATGATTTTGGGGTAAAAGTGTGTAGACAAAAGGGTAAAAAGGTTGGCATTTTTGTCATAGGGGACAAAGGAGTATGTTGATGGGCTCAAGAGGATTTTGGTGAATGCAGTGTACGGCTGGGCAGTTGGAGGCTGCTGGGGACTTGGGCCGGTTGGGCTGGCAGCTTGGTGAAGCTAATGGGCCTGGAAGGAAATGGGCCTTGGACTTGGCTTCAAGCATGCGTGGTTGAAGCTGGCCGAATGAAAGAGCTGGGAATTATGCTAGGTGTGGCTGGGAGGAAGAGAGCTGAGTGATGAGGAGATGGACAGGTGGCGGCAAGGAGGAAATGCTGATGGCTGAGTGCTCTTGTTGATGCTGCTGGGAGTGCAAAGGAAGGCTTCTGGGCCGTACGGTCGGCAGGCGTGGGCTTTGGTGTGGGCCTGCTGAAGGAGATGGGTTTTGCCAATTTTTTCTATTTCTTTTTCACAAATGTCACTCTTCTTTCTTACTTTTTCCCAAAACTACAATATAATACCTACAAGATAAAAATAAATTAAATAACAATCAAATATAAATAAATCATATTAATTATTTGAAAATATTGATTATAACTTAATTTAATATAGCATTTAAGTTCACAAGAATTACACTATTAACTTCTAACTTCTAACTTAACAATACAAATTTCAAATGATTACAATATATTATAATAAAATATCTATAAAAACATATAAAAATCTAGAGAACTACAATAAGACTAATAAATTAAAACTTACATAAAAAACTTAATAAGTTAATTAAAAACTCAAGAACTAAGCAACAATTAGCATATAAAATATGGTAAAATAACTCTATTTTGTAGAGTTATCACGCGCCTCCAAGCAGAGGCGGCCTAACCCTGACAGGCACCTTGGGCTGCGGCGCACCTATGCCATGCTGCGGCTCAATACCCCTTTCAGCCAAAAACCAACAACGCACCAGAGATCCTCCCCTGCGTTTTCCTCTGAAACCAGCCCCTCAAACCAATCCAAAACACCAACCTAACACCCAATTTAACCCCTAAACCTCACCTATAACTTACCCTCATCAAAACCAAAGTAAAACATCCATCCAACTCCCTTTGATTCCAACTATCCACTAGACAATTACAAGAAGAAAACTCAAGCTTAAAACAGAGTATAACCAGAAAATTGATGGATAAAACTCACCTCAAACCTCCTTTGAACCTTCCTCAATAGCTAAACCAGGTCCACTAACTCAGCCCTTTGATCTCCTAGCTTAATTCCACACTTTGAGCTCAAGAACACCAAAGAAGAAAATGGAGGAAATGAACGTACGGGAAGGAAGAAGACAACTCTGTTTTTGCTTTGTTTCTGTACGGTTTCTACAGCCATCCAAACTTCACATATATCCAAACCCTAAATGACCAAAATACCCTTTAGTCACTAAAAGCCTCTAAAACCATTTCAAGGGTAAAATTGGTATTTTCCACCTACACCGTTAATCATAATTAACGCTTCCCGATTCCCGCTAATCTCAATATTCTCAAACACCAATATTTCACATCCCGTTACCCCTTAATGCCCGGTAACACTATAATCATTAAAACACCCCGAGACTCACTCCGAGCCCCGAGCTTAAGCCCGTTATGACCAAACCGATAATTAACATTCCATGATCGTCTCTCGCCAAATGGCTCGAACAAACCCACATCATAATGTGGTCCCAAAATATATCACCAACATGCATCTAGATAAACAATTTACCCTCAACGGGCCAAATTACCATCACACCCCGGTAATTAAAAATATGGTCTCACATGCATGCATTTCACATCATATTATAATATAATCAACATATACATGCATTTTATCAATTAATAACACAATTAAGCAAGCATGGCCCTCCCGGCCTACTATTCACGCCGTTAAACACATCGGAGAATTCAGGGCATTACAGTTATCGTCAGTGGGGCACTGGCGCAAACGGCCCGAATAACCTAAATAAACCCTCATCGTCCCGTGTACAGACCCATTTACCTAATGTTCAGAAACGAAAAATGCTTGAAAAACCAGAGAAGCCAGCGGCGCCTCCTTCCACATTTGCTCACCTAGGTCGTTTTTATCAATTTTTTTTTCAATTTTAATGTAAAAATAGTGATTTATATATATGTTTATGTAACTTATATATAGTTTTTTTTGAATTTTTTGTATAGATTTTGTATTTTTGAAGATGGTAGTTTGAAAACCCATAAACTTTCTTGGTTTTTTGGGGTTTTCTACATCAAGAACCCACATTGCTCAATTACCACAAGCAAGTGCAATTTTATTAATTTTTGTGATTTTTTTTTATAAATTGACATAATTTCGGATTTTTTAATTTTTGGATAGTTTTATATTAATGATTATGTAATTGTTTTAGGTTTAAACTTTGCATTTTAATATTTGATTTTTTTAGAATTTTTTTATTATAATTTATTTTATTTTTATTAACTTTTTTTTAAAATTTAATTTAATTTCGAATTTACTTATATAAATGAGTGTATATATATATTAACGGATATATTTTGTATAACTTTCATTTTATTAATTGTTTAGTTTGATTATTATTAGTAAATTTTTGTTTATATTTTGTTAACTTTTTAAATTTATTTTTAAATTTTGGGTTTAATTGGTTAAATATGTATATATTAAAATTGTTTATTTTTTTAAGTTATATTTTATTATTGATTTAGTTAGGATATTTATAGTCAATTTTTCTTTATGTGATTTGTTAACTTTTTTTAAAAAAAAAAACTTTATTTCGGGTTTAAGTATGTAAATGAGTACATATAACAAATTATTTGTTTTCTTTAAGCACGTTATTGTTTATTTAGTTACAATATAGCTTTAATATATTTTTCTTTATATTTTGTTAACTTTTTTATTTTTTTTTGTTTATTGTTATATTTGAGTAGGTATTTTGTTGACAACTTTGTTGGTGAGATCAAATTTTTGGAGGATTTTATATTAGAGGTAATATTTTAAACCTTAATGTATAATTAAGATATTGAACTTAGTAGAATGTACGAATTATAAAATAGTGGAGATAGGATTTGGGACTGTGTGCTGCGGTGATATAAGGTTGTAATTGTGCATGTTTGATTGATTACTTGATTTGTTGTATTTATGTGATGAATATAGGTTTATTTAAATTTTGGGAAATATGATAGAAATAAGAAAAATGCTGCCCAATTTTTTGTAAGATTTAGTAATTTGAGCAAGTTGGTGAGGAAATTTTAGTTTAAGTAGGTTTAATACTTAGAAATTTAGAACATACAAGAGTACATATATTAACTTTGATATCTGAATTACTTTTATAGTTTTGATCACAAATGTTAACTCTAGATAAATGTTTAAAAAAAATTATACTGTTGTTTTTCTGTTTCTGCTGCTGTTTTTTTGTTTCTGGTGCTGATTTTTTTTTATCAAAATAGGCCAGGGAAATTGGCATAAACATTTGCAATTTCCCTGGTTAATACTTTATGTGACAGTGCCCAACTGACGCAAAAAATACTCATTTTTAACATTTGTGGCAGCGCCCCACTGACGCAAACCAGAGTGTCATTTGCGTCAGTGGGGCACTGCCACAAATGCCAGATTTGTGACAGTGCCCCACTAACGCAAATGCCAGTTTGTGACAGTGCCCCACTGACGCAAATGACACTCTGGTTTGCGTCATGGGCAATTGCGTCACATATCAAACTGACGCAAAAAATCAATTGTGGCAGTTATAAACTGACGCAAATGGCCTTTTTTGTTGTAGTGAATGATGAATAACTTTGATTATATAGTGAACAAGTCTAATACTGACGTGTGGTATATCACATGCAAAGATCCTGACTGTTGTTGGAGACTGAGAGGGAAAAAACTACCAATGTCCCCCATGTTTAAGATCACGGTGTACAAGAGCGTACACATATGCTCATTAGAAGTGCGATAAAAAGGTCATCGTCAAGCTGCACCGTGGGTCATTGGGCACCTTATAAAGAACAAATATGCTGTTGATGGGACCAACTACACGACAAACAACATAAATGAGGATCTGAAGAAAAATTTCGGTATTGATATAAGTTATGAAAATGCATGGAGATGTAAAGAAAATGCACTTACGTATGTTAAGGGGACATGTGCAGATTCATATTGTAAGTTGCCATCCTACTTGCACATGTTGCAGTAAAAGAATCAAGGTATAATTACTGATTTTGCCACCGAAGATGGTCGTTTCCTATATTGCTTCTTTTCCCTTGGAGTTTGTAGGAAGGGATTCAGATTTTGTTGTCCCGTGATATGTGTGGATGGCACGTTCTTGAAGAACAAGTACGGTGGCCATATGCTATGTGTCGTTGCTTTGGATGCGAATAGTCATTTATATCCAATCACATTCGAAATGGTGGATAGTGAGAACCACAACTCGTGGAAATATTTCATGATGAAGTTGAAGGAAGCCATTGGGGTGTTGATGACCTGGCTTTCGTGTCAGATAAGCACACTAGCATTATTCATGCTCTAGAGGTTGTCTTTCCTGATGCCTACCGCGACGCATGCTACCATCACATCAATATGAATGTGAAAGCTAAGTTCAAGAATGATCACTGTCACAATGAGATGTGGGCAGCAACCTATGCATGGAAGAATACCGAATGTCTAAAGCATTTTGAAAATATTAAGCGAATGGATCCTCCCATAGCTGCCTATCTGGAGGGAATTGGTTTCGATAAGTGGTCTCATCCTTTCTTTCCTGGAAAACATTACAATATAATGACAAGCAACTACGCTGAAAGCTTCAACAACAAGACCAAGGATGCAAGAACCTTTACAATTACAATTTTTTTGGAATTCATTTGGTTCACACTACAGTCTTGGTTTTCTGAACGACGTAGTGTGACAGAGAAGACTACCACCAAATTATCCACCATGATGGAGGCAGATGTATCGAACAATGCTGACAAAGGAAGGTTCATGAATGTCTATGCCCTTGGCCAATTTGAGTCTCATGTAACTGGTGCAGACGGTGATGTTGATGTGAAGTTGATGATAAAATCATGCTCATGTGGGGTATTCCATCTCAAAGGCATACCTTGTCCCCATGCAGCTGCAGTAGCTATAGAGCGTGGGGTGAACCTTTACTCTTTGTGTTCACCGTTTTACACCATTAAGTCATGGATGAATTCATACAAAGAAACCATTTACCCAACTGGGAACGAGGATGATTGGATACTTCCAAATGACATTAAGAATATGTTAGTTGGTGTACCCGTAGAGAAACAACAAGTTGGTCATCTAAAGAAGCCAAAGCTAGGAAGACTAATGACAAATCGCTGGCCATTTGGCAAGGAAAAAGATGTGAAAATATGTTAGTGCAGCAAATGCGGTGGTAGTGGCCACAACAAGTCCTCATGCAAAGCTTAGCTCTAAGTATAATTTTTGTTGTATTTTATTTAAACTGGAATGCTCGGGTAATTTTTTCTGTATTTTATTGCCGTTAATGATTTTTGTCGCTTGAATTTTTAGAGCTAATTGTCGTTAATGAATAAAAATTGATGCATGCTCAATGCATGCTCGACGGTTACTCGACGCTTGGATTTTTACTACTAATTGTCGTTAATGATTTGCATGCTCAATGGCAGCCAATACATGCTTGATGCATGTTCGATGTATGCTCGATGATAGTCCATGTTCCTAAGCTAAATGTAAGCTCGATGCACTCGCTACACAATTTTTTCAATAACTTAAATTTTATGTAAAGACATATAATAAGAAGAGAATGTTCAACGCCTAACATTCTGATACCATAAGTTGTTGGGGTTTTATGCCCTAATTAAAACCTAAATTCTTTGTAATCTGATTTTATTATCAATAAAAGAATAAAAATAATTTTTTGAATTGGTCAATCACTTTGCTCACATGTTTTATTTTCATGATTATTTATTTAATATAAACTTCTATTAAATCCCGAGCACATAGCTAATCTTATTTATAGTTACGTTATCACAGTGGAATATAAATATGATTATATGTTCAAAATAAGGTAGTCCTAAGATTAGTCAGTGCACAAGATTTACCCTGACTTGTCAATTTACGATATGAACTACTTACACATTACAGTGTTATGTTCTTTCCAGAACATTAGAAAAGTAGATAAGATACGAAGAGGGTACAAAAAGATACATATATAAAGTTGCACGAAATTCTAATTCATACATATAATATTATTACATTATTCAAATCGAAGACCACACAATCAAAGCTTGAAATACATATAAAAAATATTATTCTAAGTGACATAAACCAAATCTAGCTATAGCTAATTAAAGAAAGCAAATATTAAAAGACATTTATTTTATTCTTTTGTGGTTCAAATAAAAATCATAATTACTTCAATTTTTCAAAACGAAATACGCTGAAACTGCCTACTTTAAATTCAGACACTTTTTTTTCCTTCTTATTATTTGCCGAAGTAGCAGTGGTAGCCATGGCTTGTTGCTTCTCCTTTTGTCTCCTTGATGTGTGGTCATGATCATGATGACGATCATGATTGGGGCATGAATAATCAACTATCTGTTGTGTATCAACATTAGTACTAGTAGTGCTACTTGGACTAAGTTGTGAGGAAGATTCATCGTCATTTTCCTCCTTATCATCATAATAAGATGAATCACGATGAGAACTAGTTCTTTGATTATTATGTGATGATGATTGTGATGATATCTGATACGTATCTTCAACAACAACTTGTATGGTTCTACGATGAACCACTTCTATGACATGTGATGAGTTGTGGTCATGATGATTGTGATGAGAAATAAGTCTTCTATCCGCCATTGTGTTTTTTTTTTTCGACAATTTATGAATCTGAAACTGATAAGTAGTAGTAGTATATATGTTTTCTTGTCTATAAGAAATAAGTCTTATATCTCATGTGTATTTATAATATATAGAGATGAGTATATAATGAGTACTCTTAACCGCGTTAATTTATTAGCTTTTGTTGAGTAATTGTTGGGAACTTACTATGTTGTTTCTTAATAATAAAGTCTTTGCTGGTCAATGCATTAGGTCTCGGATTCACACTCAGATATAATTAAAATAATATATGTAAAAAGACCGTTTATATATTAGTTGATGAACAAGTACAATTAAATTGAAAAGATATATATAGCTTAAACAAAAAGTGATTAGTTGAGCTTAAGCACAAAAAATAATAGAGCTTAAACAAAAAGTAGAGGAAAATTGTTGGTGGTTTTTGAGAAATATTGATGGTAAAAATATCATAAGGTTTAAAAAATTACTTATATCCTTAGCTTATTTATTTGAGTTTTAATGTTAGATTAAAATAAAATGTATGCATATGAACAATCCTATACACATGTAAGCGGAATTAATATATAAAATGAACATATACAAATAGAGGATCGAATATTGTATACCTCTAGCCATTGCAATTGATAACCTCGATCTAACTTTAGATCTACAAAAGAAAAAGAATTATAATGAGTACTCGGGCTTCCAAGTTCTCACTAACTCTTTTTATATGGAGTTGCTGAAAGTCAGAATGAGCATTGAGCTTGGGGACCAATACTCTATATTTATAGAGTGAGACCTACCATCTGCCACAGATTGAGATATTTTCTCAATCAGTTAGGATATGCAAAATCGGATAACAACAAAATCAAGTAATAAATAATGTTGACCTTTAATTAGAATATTTTGTCAATAAATAAAATATTGACTCTGATATATTAAATCAATTAGTTGTAACAAATTGATTTTATATTCCAAATAAATAAATATTCTAACATTTAATTCACACATGTCACACAATTAAACTTTTGAAAAACATATATATAGTAATAAAATGTACTTAGTAATAAAAATTCTTACCTTAAGATCATAAAAAATAATCTTAAGGAAAATCTACTATCATTCTGGAGACCAGGAAACGCGAAGTGGAAGAAGATCATAATAGCACCGGATCATATACATCAAGCTGAAGGAACTAAATTGTTGGCATATATGACATGATATACAACAAAAATTATAGATCACAAAAAAACAATTAGTCGAACTAAGATTATGATATATATATATATCTAATGTTATATCACTTATTCACTTTTATTGATATTTAAGTTTAGAGAACCATAGTTTCTGGCGAATTTACGTTGCTGATCGTTCTACAGTCCTTCACTTTTACATTACATAATGATTGTTTATACAAGAATGAAGTTTTAGCATTATGAATAATCTCTTCTATTTCTATCTTATCTCCTTTTATTTATAGTGAGAAGTTTAATGTTACATTTAAATCATGGGCTTAAGCTATTGGGCTTGGCATGTGTAAATAATACATTACAACATTATAATAACACATATATAGTTGTATTTTGATAAATGACAACTTTGTTATCTGTTGCTAATTCTGTTAGCGTAGATAATCTATCTTGAACGAACATGCATATTCAAGATACACGAAGACATGTCTCCGAATCATAATCCTCTTGAGTGAATAGAAGTTGAAAAATAGGGCTAGACGACCAAATCTCTTTTGGTAGCGCTTGATAGTTTGCTTTGTATTTTGTGAAAACAAGAATGTTCTATTCATCTTCCCTTTAAAAGATTTGGATTTGGCTAGCAAGTTCAAGAGTTATTCTTTCACATGTCTTTCTGCCAAAAAAAATGGGTATAATAATAATATTTAGGAGAATTTGCAGGAAACTATAAATATACATCTAATATATTTCATGTTTATGTATATTTATGTTGTATTTTTTTTTTTAATTTACGGCAAAGCTCCAATGATCCATACTCATTGCTCTCGGTCATTGGATATATATATATATATAAATAAGTGCAACAAACACAATATATTAGGTAGTTTCGCGGAAAATACCTTTACATTTACTTAGAAAGACTATACTTTTTGTTGTGTTGTGTCTCACCAAATTGAGGAATAATTGAGTATAAGAATAAGAATAGGGGTCATGTACAACGTGTCAAAGTCTTTTTTAATTGAGTCATTGTTTACTTTAATTTTATTTATAATAATTCCAAAGACCATATATATATATATAATTTCTTCTAGAGGACAAGAGAGAAACCTTGCACAAATATAATTGGGAGAATGTGGATTTGTTATGTATAATACGCAGAGATGCACAAATATCATTATGATATTGATCAATAATTACACCCAAGACAAAATGTGTCTATTAATTGAATAATTTGTCATACACACATACATATATATATATATATAGGTATCGACTATAACTTATCTTATTTTTTTCAATATCGATGCATCTTTTTTTTGTTTAGGCACTTGAATAGTTATAATTATAATTTTTTTTTATATGATGGTATACATTATAGCTATTTAGAACATCCTACAAATTTTTAAGAAATTCCAAATAAATTATAGTACCGAAACAGAGTCTAAACTGTATGTTGCACGCTGTATACGCGTGTAAAATTTGACAGTTTGAACTCTATTTTTGGCTTCGTAAACTATTAAAAATTTCTTGAAAATTTGCAGGATATTCTAAATACTTACAAAGTACACCGTCATATGAAAAATTTGGAATTATATCTATCCAGGTGCCCAAAATAAAAAAAGATGCACCAATATTGCAAAAAAGAAGATACGTTGTAGTCATTCCCTATATATATATTTAGGAAAGAATTGAACAAGTGTGAAGCTTGTACTCACTATCTATCACTTTTATATATACAGGCTTTATTTTGTTTTAGAAAAATTAATATTACAGATCTTGTTGGAGTTATGAGGAATAAGAATGAATTTTATGATCGCTTAGTATAAAATGAAATAACGCACAATATTATTAAAAAAAATGAGAAAAATAAGAAAAAAGTGAATATATATTTGGTACTACCTTTATATAAATGTCTTTACTTTGTTTTCTTTTATTAAATTAAATCATTGTTTATGAAAAATCAACATATTAATCTTACAACTAAGACAAAAGTCTTTCTGGCAGAGGCGCATATTTTGAGAGAAACAAATATATAATGCTACTTAATTAAAGTTCTATCTACACACTACACTACACTAATTAATTATTAGTTTCTTATTTTGTCTTATATATATATATATATAAACCTGCTGAAAAGCCTTAGCTGTAGCTAGTAATAACGATTCTAACGATCGAAGCCCTTTGCTGCGGCTCTTCTTCTATCATCTCTAAGGTACGTTTAACTCTCTATTTTGGAAAATCTGTTTAGTAGATCTTTTTAATTTTCTTCTGTTCATATAATGGATTTTTTAAATATATATATTTATATTTATATTTATCGTTTTTTTTAGTTAAGAAATGAATGATTTTTGGCAAAATATAGCTTATAATATATCTTGTATTGATATATAGAATAATAATGGCGGAAGCAAGTTCTAGTACCAATAATATTAATAATAATCCAAATCAAGTTGTTGAGGCTCGTATCGACGTTGCAACATCATCATCAACACCTCAACTTAGGCATCCTTCCCCTCATTTTGTACAAGGTAACTCTTATATATATATATAAACATGCATGTAAATATACATATGTTTTAAGCTATTCTAATTTCCCTTTGTTGTGAACTAATCTCCTGCAAAATCAGATTAGGAATACACAAAAAAAATATACAGATCTTTAAGAGGAAATAAAACAAACACCACATGAACACAAGATTACTTGGTTCGGAATTAGCCAAAAAATTAGCTAACCCTACATCCAAGGCAAGGCAACACAGACCTTAGTCAAATCCACTATTGAATAGATGATTACAGCCACAAGAGACACTCAGAAAGTCTCTTTTTCAACCTCTTTTACAATCACAGTTGCTTACAAGAAAGCAAAGTTTTTTCTCTGGTTCTCTGTTTTTCTCTCGTACAATATCTCACTCTCTCAAATGTAATCTCAAGTGCACAGAGCAATAATTCAAATAAAATATATAGCCCCAAAGCTAACAAAAGAAAGAATGACTGACTAGAAAGTAATTACACCCAAGTTACAGTATTGACCAAGGCTTTAATCATAGTTGGTTGACCAATAACTATTCGACTTTTTTTTACTTTTGTTGTGGCAAAACAGAACAATAGGTGGCAATTAGAGTCATTATCAACAATTCTCCACCCTTGACTCTATATTGATCCCTGGATTTAGACTTGGTTGCCCTGCAACAACACTTTGGAATTACTCCTTGATACCAAGCAAGTTCAAAGCTTCTTTGAACTTGTTTACAGGTATCACTTTAGAGAACATATCTGCTGTGTTGATATCAGTGGGAATTTTGACAATATTGATCAGCCCTTTTGAAACAATATCTATGAGGAAATGGAGTTTAACATCTATGTGTTTTGTCCTTTCATGAAATATAGTGTTCTTGGTTAAGAGAATTGCACTTTGAGAATCATAGTGCACAATTACTTTGTCTTGAATATATCCCAATTCAGTCATAATTCCCTTCAACCAAAGTGCTTCATTTACAGCTTCTGTAAGAGCAATATATTCTGCTTCAGTCGTAGATAAACACAACAATATATTGCAAATTTGATTTCCAACTCACTACGTTTCCACCAACTTTAAACACATATCCAGAAAGTGATCTTCTTTTATCTTAGTCCCAAACAAAGTCTGAGTCACAGTACCCCACAACTTCAATTTTATTCCAGCTTTGTCTTGTGTAGCAAAGTTTCAAACCTGATGTCCCTTTCGTATATCTTAACAACCATTTGACAGCATGCCAATGCTCTTGACCGGGCTTACTCATAAACCTACTAACCAAACCAATACCATAAGCAATGTTGGGCCTAGTAGAGACCATAGAATACATGATGCTACCTATTGCGTTAGCATATGGCACACCTTTCATCTTTTCTTCTTCAAAACTGACATCCTCTTCTGAAAGAGATTATTTGAGTTTAAAATGAGAACCGATTGGAGTGTTGACAATTTGAGAATCCTTTAGGCCAAATATCTCTTCAATTTTCTTCACATAACCTTCTTGGGAAAGTGTTAAAAGACCATTAATCCGACCTCTAAAGATTTCAATACACAGAATTCTTGTAGCAGGACTTCAATGTTTCATGTCGAACTCCAAACTCAGCAAAATTTTCAGATTATCAATTTCAGCTTTATGCTTACATGCTATAAGTATGTCATCGACATATATCAGAAGATATATATATATATAGCTCTTGTCACCAAAAACCTTGTAATACACACAACTATCATGTTTAGATATGAAAAACTTCTGTTTTTGCATGAATTCATTGAACCTGAAATACCACTGTCTTGGGGATTGCTTCAAACCATATAAGGATCTCTTGAGCAAGCACAGTTTATCTTCAAAACCAGCCTTGATGAAACTTTCAGGCTGCTGCATGTATATTTCCTCATCAAGGTATTCATGCAAAAAAGCTGTCTTCACATCCAGTTGTTCTAATTCAAGATTGTCCATGACTGTAATGGCCAAAATGACTTGTATTGAGGTGGGTTTAATCACTGGTGAAAAAACTTCTTGATAATCTATCCCTTCTATTTTAGAGAAGCCCTTTGCTACCAATCTAGCCTTGAACCGAAGTTCTTCAACTCCCTGTATTCCCTGCTTTTTTTTAAACACCCACTTGCAGCCAATAATTCTCTTATTTTCAGGTTTATCAACTAAAATCTAGGTGTCATTTTGGTCAAAGGATTCTGCACTCTTCTTTGCTTCCCAAAATGTGCGAGGTTCTTGAAGCTCAAGCATATCAGCTACATTTAGAGCAAAAACTGTAAAATCAACCTCGACAAATCTCGATGGAGGTCTGATTTCTCTTCTTGTACGATCCCTAGCTAACAAGTAATTATGATGTTGATTGTTAGCCACTACATCATTTGTTTTATCCAAAACTTCATTGTCATCAAGTTGAGCATCTTGTTCTTGCTGTATAACTCCACCTTGATCACGATCTTGTGGTAAGTTATGAACTTCAACCTGAAATTTTGGATCCTGCTCAGCTTGTTCCTCATGAGATTTGTTAGTTTTATAGAAAGCAGCATGTTCATTAAAAGTTACATCACGACTAATAGTGAATTTTTAATCATCTACTAACCAAATCTTATACCTTTTACACCAGCATGATACCCAATGAAAACACCCAATTTAGATCTTGGATTTAACTTTCCTTCATTCACATGAACATATGCTAAACATCCAAAAGGTTTTAAGTTACTATATGATGGTTTAGATCAATAGCAGGCTGTGGCAGCCGCTTCAGCCCGAAAACCTTTTGACAAACCAGAGTCGGCAAGCATGCATCTAACCTTGTTCATAATTGTCCTCTTCATTCTTTCAGCAAGGCCATTTTGCGGGGGTGTGTTTGTGCAAGTGTGGTGTCTAACAATACCATTTTCAGCACAATAATCATCAAATTCTTTGTTACAAAATTCAAGGCCATTATCTGTCCTAAGTTTCTTTAGCTTTCTCATTGTTTGATTTTCAATCATTATTTTCAATTCTCTAAATTTTTGAAAAGCTTCGTATATATTAGTGATACTTATGTCTAAATATTGTTTTTTAGTTGAGACTAAAAATAACATTTAGTCACTAGTAATGTTAAAAAGTTAATCATCATATTAAAGGGCAACTTTTTATTAGTGTTAAATGTGATAAGTATAACATTTTTACACTAAAATAAACTAGTTTTTTTAAGTCACTAATCACTATAACTCGAAATGAATACAACTTATTGATGAGAAGAAAAAAAGTGTGCTTAAATTACTAATTATCTTGCATGCTAAATAACCATCTAGTTCTATTGGTTGATGATGCCTTTGAAATTAATTAATTACTTAAATTTGTTTGGCAATGTCAATTATTCTGATTAAGGTTATTTGGTAGAAATTTTAAAAAATTACTCCAACTAAGATTCATCGATGTGATTAGAGTTCAATATAGTATAGATTTTAGTCATTATTATATAAGTATAAACATTTATATTCGTGAACTATTTAAGGGCCAAGAATTGAATACTTTCAAGTATGCGTCCGGCTGTATTATGCTGCACTAAGTGGAGATTGGAGCGTAGTGAAAGACATCTTAAGGGAGCACCCGCTGGCTCTGAATGCTGCGATTAGTAACAGACAAGACACTATTCTCCACGTTGCAGCCAGAGCCAACCAAGCTCACCTCGTCAAAATGATAGTGACTGAAATGCAAGACACCGTTGATTTGACTTTACAAGACCGAGAAGGGAACACACCCTTCTCCTTGGCTGTCGCAGCTGGAGCTTCACAGGTCATTGAGATTCTCATGCACCAAAGTCCTGATTTGGCTACCACTCGAGGTGGTCACGACCTCACACCACTTTACTTGGCTTGTTTGTTTGGTCACGATGCCATAGCACTTACCCTCTACCCCTTAACTGATGGACTTCTTAAAGAAAGAGAACGAAGGTGGACATTTTTCACTTGTATCCACTCTGGTTTGTATGGTAAGCTACCTTGTCATAAAATGTATATGATTATATATTTTACAACTGGGATCTATATATGTTGTTAATCTGTCTTTTTTGTTGAATTCATTATTTCATATAATGTAGAATTAGCACTGCTAATGTTGAAGGATTGTCCTAAGCTATCTGTGGCACGGGACAATGGTCAGACAGCCTTGCATGTGTTAGCCCGAAAGCCATTAGATTTCATCTCAGAGACTAGAGGACTATTACACAAATTTCTCACTTATTGTAAGTATCGATCTCTATCACAAATTTCTCATAATTATATACAAGACTAATAATTAATTCCAATATATATATATACTTCTATACTACCAGTCCCTGGAATGAGATTCTTAGTTCGAAAAACTCACCAGCAAAGCAAAGCACTGATTCTGGTAAAAGAACTTTGGAAGCAAATTTTGAAGGACAACAATGACGCAGAGATCAAAGATCTAATAAGATCGCCAACTCGCATACTTCTTGATGCAGCAGAGGTTGGGAACCATGATTTCTTGGTTGCCCTTATTTGTTCCTACCATGATTTACTCTGGGAGAGCGACAAAGAAAGAAGAACCATTTTTCACATTGCTGTTGAGAACCGCCATGCCCACATCTTTAGGTTAATACATGAGATTGGTTCAATGAGAGATATTATATTCTCCTTTAAAGACAGCGAAGGAAACAACATATTTCATCTTGCTGCCAAGTTACCCACAATGGAAAGATTAAATGTTGTGTCTGGTGCAGCTCTACAAATGCAACGTGAACTCATTTGGTTCAAGGTATAAACTCTCTCTCTCTCTCCCTCTCTTTGTATATATAAGATACTTCTATGGTGCATACCTTTTCTGTTCTCGGGTCGTGAATAGTTTTCGGTGCGATTTTTGTTTTGATCGTGTCTATTGTAATTATTTAAAGCATTTTGTAAATTTTCAGGAAATTTTGAATAATTTATAATGCCGAAATCTAGGTTTAACAGACTGTTGCACGCGTGATTAATTTATTTTATAAGCATGGAAAACAGTCTGCTTGAACATAGTTTTCGGCACTGTAAATTATTCAGAATTTCTTAAAAATTTAGAAGATGTTCTAAATAACTATAATATACATTGTCATAAAAAAAAATTGCGCTGAAAACTGTTCACGAACCGGGAAACACAACCCGTGCATACCTTTTTAGATATTCAACATAAAATTACCCTCTATATATAAATATATATAGATTTTTATTTATATACGTAATTTGTTTTATGTAAATAAGTTATAGTATATGTACTCATATATTAAGAATACAAATGAATAACATACAATGCAAGAGATTAACACTTTTTCACTAAACATGTTTGATTAATAATCTCTTCACTTCTATCATATTTAAATTTTCAAAATTATCACAGGTCAAGCAAAAGAGTCCTAATTAAGAGTCCAATTGTTTCTTACTCTGTCATACTTATACTGCCCTCTTCGAATTTTTTTATAACACGAGTTCATATTCACCATGTTATAGGAGATAGAAAATATGATGGAGCCATCGCTGAGAGAGAAACAGAATAAGCAAAACGAGACAGCTCGTGTAATCTTTAGCAAGACACACAAAAATCTATTGAAAGAAGGAGAATCATGGATGAAGAAAACAGCCGAGTCTTGCACAATAGTAGCAGCACTAATAGCCACAGTAGTTTTCACCGTAGCTTTCAGTGTTCCCGGTGGCAACAACAGCGATACTGGATTCCCCATTCACATCAAACACACCTCGTACACCTTTTTCTCATTATCAAATGGAGTAGCCATGTTCTCATCTTCAACTTCCATACTAATGTTCTTGTCCATTCTCACATCGCGTTATGCCGAAAGTGATTTTCTTAGGTCCTTGCCGAAGAGGTTGATCATTGGACTTACTTCACTTTTCGTCTCCATGGCAACCATGACAGTCGCTTTCTGTACGGCAGTGTTCATTGCCTACCGTCAGGGATCGATGTGGATACCTATTCTTATCACGGCTCTTCAACTGGTTCCAATCACTTTGTTTTTGTATCTTTTGTATCCTCTTCAACTTGATATATTCTATTCCACGTTCTACTCTCATTCTTTGTTTAAACCATGTAAGCGCAAGCTTCAATGGGCAGGTGATATTTGAAACTTTTGGTACAAAGAAAATAAGTTTGTGTGTTGTTTTGATAAGTGTTACTTTAGAAGTAGAATGGAGTGCATAGTAAGAAGCACAATGTTCTATCTTAAAATCAATCGATGATGAGTGAAGTTTTGTTGAATTTATGTACACTTTTCACATTGCAATATTTTTCTCTAACATGTATTAATAATATGATATTACTATATTTAACTTACTCTATAAGAAAATTAAGCTCTTATTTAAAGTAGGGATTTAAATACCTAGTAAAATTATTAGGTGTTGAAATAATATTTTAACATTTTTTTCTTGGAAATGTCTAATTAATAAATAAAGCCATGGACCATAATTTAAAATGACTGAGTTAAGTTTGTAAATTTTAATTCGCAACTCGATTCAATGACAATGTAATGATGTATTGATTCCAATTGTATCTTACTTTAAGAAAAAGGATGCACTGTGACGACATTTGAGTTGGTAAACCAAATCATTTAACTATTCTCATTTAAAATCTCAACTTAAAATATCAAATTGTACATACTTTATTAAAAAACGACAAATCAAAATCATGGGTATGTAAGGTGTAAATTGAATATTGGGTTTTCTAGAACGATCTATCTTGCTATTCTAGATAAACACTATAATAATAATTCGTTGTTGGCTATAAAATAGGTGGAAGTAGGAGTGTGCAGAAAATATCTGATCCAATAAAAACTGACCGATCCAAAAAGAACCGACCGTCAAAAATTGGATGTCCAATTACTATTGGATTGGATGTAATTTTAAAAAATCCAAATTGGATCGGTTGGTTGTTGGATGACTATCCGACATCCAATAAAAACCGACCGAACCGATCCAATTTCCATCCAATTACATCCAATATCTATGTTTACATCCAATTTCCATCCAATTTACATCCAATTACATCCAATCCAAAATATTAAGACTTATGTTTTTAATTTTATATTAGATTTGTGTTGTAAACTTCTAAATCATTACAATTAAATATTTTTATTATTTGGATGAGTAATTAGTGTTTTTATAATTGAAATAATATTTTTTTAAAAAAAATCAGCCTAAATAAATGTTTTAAAAGATCGGATGGATCCGATCCGATCCAACGGATAACCAATGGATGGAACCGAACCGATCCAATCATCTATTGGATCAGATCGGATCGATTGGTTCAAGATGATTGGATCGAATCGGTTCCAAAAATCCAAAAATCCAACATCCAATTGGATGATTGGATCAGATCGGATGGGCTTACAAACATTGGATGTCATCCAATGAACACCCCTAGGTGGAAGCAATGGTATGCAAAGATAGAGCTATATACATATTATATATATATATGGAGCGAATACAATACATTCATTTTTTTCAACTTTTCTATGTACAGCACTTGGATAGATATAATTATATATTTTTTTATATGACGATGTACATTATAAGTATCTTAAATATCCTAGAAATTTTTAAGAAATTTCAAATAAATTATGGTACAGAAAACAGAGTCTAAACTGCCAGTTGCACGTGTGCCTGTTTTATTTGTGTACGCGTGTAAAATTTGACAGTTTGAACCCTGTTTTCGTCTTCGTAAACTATTCCGAAGTTTTTAAAAATTTGCAGGATATTTTAAATACCTACAATGTAGACCGTTATATAAAATTTTTTGAGATTATATCTATCCAGATACCGAAAATATATTGAGAAAAATTAAACCGGTGTTAAAAAAAATGCACGTTTCATATATATAATGATCCAAATCATTGAAAATTGTTAGGGGCTAACCTGTAAGAATTTCCGACTACAACTGTGTTAAAGTTAACCTCATTTAAAAAAAAAACAATTTGACCTAGCTAATGTTGTAGTTTTTTCTGCAAAAATAATAATATCTTAACAGAGATGGAGCATATGTAACTTCCGAGCTATTTCTTTGCCATTGTTGAACACGAAATCATTTAATGCAAGTGGGATGAGAAAGCAAGCAATATATGCCATATAGACTAGTTCCATTATAAGAATTATATATATATATATATATATATATATATATACTGCTCTTAATATTCATAATCACACAAGAAGAAGAAGAAGAAGAAGAAGAAGAAGAAGAAGAAGAAGAAGAAGAAGAAGAAGAAGAAGAAGAAGAAGAAGAAGAAGAAGAAGAAGAAGAAGAAGAAGAAGAAGAAGAAGAAGAAGAAGAATTGGGATCAATGTCATCACGTTCTTCTGGATCATCATCAAGGTCGGCGGCCTTTTCTGCTGTTTACCAACATAGCAATTTTAGTAATAATAATGGCGCGATGGAGACTGCAGAACGTCGTTCATCACGTCGGCCCACCACTCAGGCAGTTTTTGCGGCAAGTAGTACAAATTATGGTCAATATATACAGCAACCACCATGGTCACAACCATCACCATGGTTATCTTCACGTCGAACTCCTTCGAATTACTACTTCTCCTCTCGAGTAAATGGTGGTGGTAATATTCCTTGGACACAATATGCATACTATTACTCGCAAGGAAATGGATTATCTTCACGTCGAACTCCTTCGAATTACTACTTTTCCTCTCGAGTAAATAGTGGTGGTAATATTCCTTGGACACAAAATGCATACTATTACTCGCAAGGAAATGGTAATAATCCTTATTACTACCTCTCCCATGGAAATAGTAGTAATCCTTATTACCACTATTCCTATGGAAATATTGGTCCACAGCACCGACAACTATTTTTTAATGATGAGCAACAAGGTCATCCTCCTCAAAAAGCATCACCTGTTCCAGGGTCATGGAGTAGGAGGATGAGAGGTCGGCCGTGACTCATGGTAGCCGTGGGTGGTGGTGGCAATGAGTTTATTTTGTTTGATTCAAATGATGTTGAGTTTCGAAATTGAGTGTGAGTTTTGGTGTTTTGATTATACTTTGATAGATTTTGATACGAGTTTCAGATTTGATTTTGATTTGGGAATATCTACAAGTTTAAATATAATATATTGACCAAAATAGTTTTAAGTAGTTGTAATAAATTTTATTGGGTTATGGTCTATTAATCTGTAAATGCATTTTGTGTGATAAGAGTTTAACTGGCCATGAGTTTTGCACAGATATTTAAAACCAACAAGCAAATACATTAACTCAAATTAAAGACCACACATCAAATTGCAGAATTGCATGAAATATATATTTCTCTATTAAGCGACATAATAATAAACCAATCTAGCTTGTTATAGAAATCAAATATAAAAGACATACACTTATTTTGAGGTGCTAAGCACTTACTTATAAACTAGCTACTTATATATACGAGAACAATAATATTAATATCACTTGAATGTTTCTAAACGAAATAACCTGACGAGGCCATCGAGATAGATCTACTTTTTCAATTGCGACACTTGTTTTTTATGTGCCGAAGTTGAGGTGGTCGCTCCTTTCTTTGATGATGATGTGTGTTCAAGATGATGGTGTTTGGAGCTTGAATAACCACTCACCTGTTTTTGTTGTTGTGTCCCACTGCTACTAGTAGTGTTGGAAGAGGAGTGTTTTTGTGAACTTACTATAGAGTTTTGTTTCACAATCTGTTGTTGTTGTTGATGATGAAGATAATGATGTTGTGTACCACTAATACTAGATGAGCCTGATGCTGAAGATGACGAAGACGATGATGATGAAGATATCTTGTACCTATCTTCAACAACAGCTTGAAATTGTATGGTTCGACGATGAACCACTTCCACGACCTTTCCTTCTGATGATTTCTGATCTTTATGATGATCAGGGCCGACTCTAATAGTGTGCAAGTTTGGCTACTGCACAGGGTCCCAAAAAAGAAAGAGCTCAATATTTTTTTTTTAATGTTTTTCAGATTTTTTTTAATAAATCCAGTTAAACAACTCAAAATATCAAAATATAAGGCTTAATTTAATTTTTTTCTCTATTTTTTAGTAATTTTTTTCTTTTAGTATTAAAAATTGTATTTACAAATTACTATTTTTTTATTAGGGGCCTAATTTTTAAAATTAGAACAGAACCTCCAAAATATTTAAGATGGCCCTGATGATGATGATGATGGTGATGATCAGCAACACTATTACCACTAATCCTTGTCGAAGAAAGTTTTCTATCCCCCATTAGTAATTTTATTTTTCAGCTGAAATATTAGATGGTATTAAATGGGTGTATATATGATTTGTCTCTCTCAATGAGAAAGAGAAATAAAACTATGATCATATATTTATATATACATCTTAATTAATTGGATAAGTACAGAGAGTTTCAAAAGCTCCTTCCATGTCATGACTAGTAGGGCATTTTTATTAGCTTCTTTGTTAAGTAATTGTTGGCAAATTTTCTATGTCGGTTCCTAAAGTCTTTCGTCAACAATATATATATATATATAAAATTAATCGATTATATATATATATATATATTACTTTCAATCAAGCCTATTATTAGTCTCACGTCAACTGGTGAATATATCCATATTGCAATACAATAAATTATAGTTGAATATTTTCGTGACATCACTTTCCAACTTGCATATTGTTTATACTAATTATGGAAACAAAGTAAGAAGAATAGAAATTCATCATTAACATTCATGCTTAGTACACAGTAACATTATTGATTCCGTCGACTTGTATTTATATAAATATATAATATTTTAACAAAACTTAATACATGTTCTACAATACAATTTAATATAATACTATACAATACAATAATACAGTAAAATATTGCTAATAAGAATACTGTTAATTAATATCCTTAGTTAATGATGCCATGACTGACTTTTAAAAAAAATTAAAGGTGGGAATATGGGAATATAAATCTCTTTTTATGTTTGGTTCAAATTTTATGGGGGTAAAATTAATAATTTGTGTGAGCCCCACATGTATTTTAAGAGTAAATTGAAACTTTTTGTACACAAAAATTCAATATTACCTCCATCCTAAGTCCTTCAACACTTTATAAGACAACTTAACTACTCAAAATAAACACCGTTGTAACCAATGGGAAAAGATATATACTCTAATCTCTCCAGAAGTTTTTCTTTTTTACAACTTTATTATTTTTCAAAAAATGAGTTATTTTTGGTACATGTCCTATATATGGATGAATATTATAATAACAGTTTGACCTAGCTGCTTGTATATTCTCAAATTTCTGCGAAAGTAGTAATATTTTTGACCAAGCAACTTCCGAGTTATTTCTTTCCCATTGTTGGAACACGATCAATTATTATGCACGTAACATGAGGGGATAGCAAGCAATCTTATATATAGATATATGTGTGTGTGCGCACCAACTCGATCTTAATATGTATAATACTATATTAGGATGACTCAGCTCAGCCATACTCAGCATACTGAGCATGAGTTCAGTGAGCCTACTGATGCTACACCAGATGTCACGTGAAGATCGTTTTGTAACATCTTAACCATATTGTAACAGATTCTGTTTTGCCTACTGAGCTGTGTTTTATAACAGCCATTGTATTGTATCTTGATTCAGTTAATATAAAGCTAAGGCCAGACTCATTCTTGAGTTTTGAGCTTCTCTGTTCATTTCCTCTGTTTTTCGTTTTCATCACATTCCTGTATGGTATCAGCGCCATGGCGTCCAATTCTGGAAGTGCATCATCTCCCTCCGCTCACGTCGAAGCTCCGGTTGATCCTCCTCCTGCCGTCACACATGCTGCTCTTCCTAACAACAATCTCCTTCCGCTCAATCTTCGTCTTGATCGGACTAATTACACCTATTGGAGATCTCTAGTTTTGTCTGCTGTTCGTGCCTATAATCTTGAAGGCTATGTGCTTGGAACAATTCCTCCACCACCTGTCAATCTTGCAGGTAATGTTCCTAATCCAGAGTATCTTACGTGGATTCGCTTTGATCAATTTCTTGTTCACTGGATGCTGAACTCCATTTCTGATCTGATGCTTGGATATGTGATTCATTATCACACTTCTGCCGAGATCTTGACTGTTTTTGCAAATCTGTTTGCCACGAAGTCCAAGGCCAGTCTTCTCCAGATCCGAGCTCTACTTCAATCCACAAAGAAAGGCTCATCATCTGTTGATGAATATGTTCTCAAGATGAAGAACTATGCTGATACTCTTGCTGCTGCAGGAAGACCTCTTTCAGATGATGATCTTGTGCTATATATTCTTGGCGGATTAGGTGCTGAGTATGAAGCTGTTGTGGTTAATCTCACCTCCCGTACTGAGCCTCTTACTCTTTCAGAGGTTCAATATATTTTGCAAAGTCAAGAAATGCGCATTGATCAGTTTGCAAGTGCCTCTGCTGACAATATTCAAGCCAACTTTGCTAATCTTTCTCTGCGTGGTGGCCGTGGTGGTTCTCAAGGTTCCTATGGTCGTGGTTCTAGAGGTTCTTTCTGCGGTGGTCATGGACATTTCTCAGGGCGAGGGGGTCGTGGCAACAAACCTATCTGTCAACTCTGTGGCAGAGCAGGTCACACTGTTCTCAAATGCTTTCACAGATTTGACATTACATATAATGGATCTCAGTCCTCAATCCCTCCCACCTCCACTACTTCAGTTCCCTCTGAAGCTTATCTCACTGAATCTTCTTTGCCTGATGAGAGTTCGGGAGCCTGGTATCTTGACAGTGGAGCTACACATCACATGACCAATGACTCTCAAAACCTCTCCAACAGATCTGACTACAAAGGCAAAGCAAAAGTCATAGTTGGTAATGGCTCTTCTCTACCTATATTACATGTTGGTTCTAACTCAGTTTCTTCCCCTCTTTCTAATGAGTCTTTAATCTTGAAAGATATCCTTCATGTTCCTAATGTTACCAAAAACTTGTTGAGTATCTCTAAGTTTACTAATGACAACAATGTCACCCTTGAGTTTGATTCTGTTTGCTGTCTTATTAAGGACAAGAGGACGAAGCAGGTCCTTCTTCGAGGCACTCTCAGTAATGGTCTGTATCAACTTCGAGTCACCACACCAACTCCATCTCGGTCCATAGTCCCAGCTACAACATCTCTCAAGTCTTCCAAGCCTGTCTTACCATCTGCTTCTCTTCCGTCTTCCGTTCCTTCCAATTTCAATTGTACTACTAGCAGTAATCCTGTGTATAATAAATCTGACACTGTCTCTATATGGCATTGTAGACTTGGCCATCCTTCCAAGCATATTTTAGCCAAAGTTTTATCCATTGTTACTCCTTCGGTCAAGTGTACTACTGTAGAGTTTTGTGATGCTTGTCAATATGGCAAACTACACCAATTTGCTTTTAAAAAGTCAATAAATCACTCTCATTCAGCTTTTGACTTGATCTATTCAGATGTGTGGGGCCCTTCATTTTATACCTCTATAGAAGGATACAAACATTATGTTAGTTTTGTTGATGATTTTACCAAATTTACTTGGATTTTTCCAATGCAATCTAAATCTGAAGTTCCACTCATTTTTAAAAACTTCAATGCCTATGTTGAAAGAACTTTTCAGACTAAAATCAAAAGTGTCCAAACTGATTTGGGAAGTGAATATAAACCACTCTATACACTTTTTCAATCTCTAGGCATATCTAGAAGACATTCATGTCCTCACACTCATCAACAACAGGGTAGTGTTGAGAGAAAACATAGACATGTTGTTGATGTTGGTCTTACTTTGTTAGCACAGGCCAATATGCCTCTGAAATTCTGGTGTGAAGCTTTTGTTTCTGCTGCTTATCTAATCAACCGATTGCCCACTCCTAGTCTCAATTTTGTCTCTCCTTTTGAGAAGTTGTTTCATCACCCTCCGGAGTACAATCTTCTCAAAGTCTTTGGGCGCTCATGCTTCCCATTACTTAGGCCTTATCAAGCTCACAAAGTCTCTTTTCGATCTTCCAAGTGCATTTTTATTGGATACAGTCCTCATCATCATGGGTATCGTTGTCTTCATCCTAGTGGTCGAGTTTATATTGCACGAAGTGTGACTTTCAATGAAAATGAGTTTTCTTATACTACTCTCTTTCCTGTCTCACCCTCTACCACAACTTCCCTCCCAACTATTCCCATTGCTTCATCTTCCTCTCCAGTTCCCACTCCCAATCTCGCATCATTTTCTATTCCCTCAGTACCTTCGGTTCCTTATCCTTCTTCTCCTTTTGACTCATCTTCTGACCCTGTCATTTCGTCTAGACCCGAATCTGCATGTGTCCATTCTCCCTCACAATCTCAGTCCACTTCATCACCTGTTTCCTCCCCTGCGTCCATTCCTTTTGTTCCCATTTCTGAGTTACATGTTGACTTGCCTATACCTCCTATCCCATCCAACACCCATCCCATGATTACTCGTTCAAAAGATGGAATTGTTAAACCAAAAGCCTATGTTGTCACTGTTCCTACTGAGTTAGAACCAACTACTGTTAAGCAAGCTTTGTCTATTCCCTCTTGGAAACAAGCTATGCAAAATGAGTTTGATGCCTTACAAAAGAATGGTACCTGGACTCTAGTACCTCCTACATCAGATATGACTATTGTTAGTAACAAGTGGATCTTTAGAACCAAATACAATGCTGATGGAACTGTTGATAGATTTAAGGCTCGTTTGGTGGCGAAAGGGTTTCAACAAACTCCTGGTTTGGACTTCTTTGAGACGTTTAGTCCAGTGGTCAAGCCTTCCACAATTCGGGTAATCTTCACACTAGCTGCAAGCTTTGGTTGGGACATTCAACAAGTTGACATAAACAATGCATTTCTTCATGGTACGTTACAGGAAACTGTGTATATGCATCAGCCCTCTGGCTTTGTTCACTCTCAATTTCCCAATCATGTGTGCAAATTAAACAAGGCTCTCTATGGCTTGAAACAAGCACCTCGGGCATGGTTTGACAAACTCAAACACTCTCTCATTCAGTGGGGTTTCACGAATTCTAAGTCTGATTCTAGCCTCTTCTTCACTCGGAAAAATGGTCAGCTCATCATTCTACTTGTCTATGTAGATGATATTTTGATTACAGGGGAAAGTGCAGCTCAAGTGCATAGAGTCATCACTGATTTGCATCTTCAATTTGCTCTCAAAGTCCTTGGCTCAGTTCATTACTTCTTGGGGTTTGAAGTTTTTCGAAATTCTTCCGGTCTTTACTTAACTCAGCACAAGTATATTAGAGATTTACTTCTCAAAACTCATATGAGTGATTCCAAACCTCAGTCTACCCCCATGTGTTCAAGCACCAAACTTTCTCTGACTTCGGGCATGCTCTTACAAGATCCTACAGCCTATAGAAGTGTCATTGGTGCTCTTCAATACCTCACTATGACTCGACCGGACATAGCATTTGCTGTAAATCGGCTTAGTCAATTTCTTAAGGCTCCCACCACAGATCATTGGACTGCTTGTAAGCGTGTTCTTCGGTATTTAGCTGGCACACTCCTCATCTTGGTATTTGCTTCTCTTCAGCTGCTGCTCTTGATCTTCAGGCGTTTTCTGATGCCGATTGGGCCGGCTGCCTGGATGATCGCAAGTCTACATCTGGTTACTGTGTATTTTTTGGGGGCAATCTGGTTAGTTGGTGCTGTAAAAAGCAACATGTTGTTGCTCGATCCAGCACAGAATCTGAGTATCGGTCTTTGGCTCTTGCTACCTCTGAGGTCATTTGGCTGCAATCTCTTTTGAGTGAGCTTCAGGTATCTCTTTCTCAGTGTCCCATTATTTGGTGTGACAATCTTGGTGCTGCTTCACTTGCCTCCAATCCTGTTTTTCATGCCCGTACTAAACACATTGAAATTGATTTACACTTTGTTCGGGACCGTGTTCTTGCCAACCAACTTGATATACGGTATGTGGATTCAGCTCACCAGATTGCTGATGTTCTTACTAAACCATTGGCTCTACCTCAGTTTTCTTACTTTAGAAACAAGTTAACATTGTGTATACCACCATGTCACTTGAGGGGGGATATTAGGATGACTCAGCTCAGCCATACTCAGCATACTGAGCATGAGTTCAGTGAGCCTACTGATGCTACACCAGATGTCACGTGAAGATCGTTTTGTAACATCTTAACCATATTGTAACAGATTCTGTTTTGCCTACTGAGCTGTGTTTTATAACAGCCATTGTATTGTATCTTGATTCAGTTAATATAAAGCTAAGGCCAGACTCATTCTTGAGTTCTGAGCTTCTCTGTTCATTTCCTCTGTTTTTCGTTTTCATCACATTCCTGTATACTAATTAAAATCAGCTGAAATTAGAATCGAAATGGGGAGAATAGGACGTTCTTCGAGCATGTCATCAGCTCGGCCGACCACAGCTACGGTTCACAGCCACCATCATGGTTATCATCATCATCATCATCAGGACCATCACGTGTTACTGCTTCACAGTTTTACTCCCAAGAAAATAGTGGTAATAAAAATCCTTATTGCGACTCATCATCATTAATATCACAACATAGTCCTTCTATGTCATCATTCATGTGTACACCATCATATGCTACTTCTTATGCTATTATCGAAAGTAGTGCTATAAATTCTTATTGTAGTGGTCCACAACACCAAGATATATTTCAAACTCCAAGTGCTTCTTCATCTCGTGGTAATCACAGAGGCAAAGAAGCAAGGCGTACGTACAAAAGAATATATGGTAGATGTTAAAAGTGAAGTTATCTTGGACCATATATATACTGAATAATTTGAAGTATATGGCTACTCCTTTCTTATTAATTACTGGTTTGTTCAATCACTTGTATTATTGTTATTACTATGCCAAGTTTTTTTCGGTTCATCATATGTTTGCAATAATCAATATAATGATATATGATTTCGTTCGAGATATTGTCGCTTCTTATATGTAGGTCAAGAAAAGATTACGTTTAATGCACATTATTGGATTATTTTTATAGCTGATGCGATACAATTTTGTACGAATTATATTTATGTAAGTCTTAATTAATAGAACAGAATGCAAATAATAGCTAAGGGACGAAGATATATTTTATATCTTACAGAGAATAGCTGAGAAAAAGAGACGAAGTTAAGTTGGTAGTTTGTAATCTTTTATATATATATATATATATATTGATTATAGATACAAGGAACAACATGCACTCAGGACATTTTTTAGGACACTAAGTGAGAGTGCTTAAAAAATATATTTTAGGACACGTAACGCGAGCTCTAATGACTGATGTGTCTTAAAAGTTTTATTAATTTTTTTAGCAAAAGTTTTATTATTAATTAAACAAGAAAAAGAAAAAAAAAACACTTAGCCCTCACTTTCCCTCTCTCTTCCTCGGATTCCCTCTCTCTTCCCCCGATTATCTTTCCCTCTCCCTCATTCGCCTGCATACTGCGAGGTCCGACCGCCGTACTGCCGCTGTCCACCTCGACACGCGCCAGACCAGGCGACGCTGAAGGTCATCGACCTTCGATCCCCGCGCCCCCAGCCCTTCACCCGCCCTCTCCTCCGCCGAGTAGAGCCGTTTGAAGTCATGGTGCTCTATGTTTCCCAAACACTTCTGGGTGTTTTCTGACCGCCTCGAGCCGCCCCAACTTAAACGACAACCGCCACTGCATTGGAAATCGATGTTCGCCAGAATCCATGGAATTGGAAGTCGACGTTCGCCAGAATCCATGGAGGTCCAAGATATCACAGTGCAAATACGACCATTATAAGTTGTTCCAAGAAGAACCACCACCACACCACGACGCTCCCTGAGACTTGGGCTTCGAAGCCCAGTCGCTGTCTTCCCAAACCACCACTGTAGAGTGGGGGCGCCACGGTCGATGCCAGCCATTCTTTTAGGACTCGCAATGCGTGCCATAAAAATATTCTGCGAGCCCTAAAAAATCTCACTTTTTAAGGCTCTCAAATAGAGGACGCGCAGGGGGTGTGCCCCAAAAACTTTTTTGCGAACCCTAAAAATTCTTTTTTGTTGTGTTTCAATCCTCTGGCTTTTTGGTGCCCTAGGTTCGGGTTCATAAGGAGACCCGTCCCCTGTCTTCAACTCGCTAACATATCTCTTTTGGGCATTCCTTCCCCCTCCTACGAGATGAGGCCCTCCCGAGATGGTTATTACATCCTATCCATCTATCGGCGGGGGCCTGTCCTCTTCCCGAGCTCGGGAGTTATTGTTTTGTGTCGTCGGAGGCGCGGCTACTCTCTGGCTCGCGGCCGTCTGACCAGTACTCTGGTTTTTGACATATTGCCGGAAGTAACCTCTCGAGATCAACCCTTCGATCTCGTCCTTCAGTTGTCGACATTCATCGGTTGTATGCCCGGTGTCTCTGTGGAACCGGCAATATTTACTGGAATCCCTCTTGGATTTTTGATTTCTCATCGAGTCCGGACGCCTAAAGGGGACCTGGTTTTCATTAGCCAGGTATATGTTCTCCCGAGACTCATTGAGCTCGGTGTATACTCTATACACGAAGAAATACCTCTCCCCTTTCTTCTTCTTTCCTCCCTCGACTTCGGGGTTACTTCCTTCGTTTTTTTTCCTCTTGGAGGGGTTCTCCGTGGCAGGCTTTGGAGCTGTTGGGTCCGCCGAGGTTGAGGCAGAGTTGATGTTTATCGTTGTAGTTTCGGACGGGGAAGTCGCTTTGAGCGTCGACCTCGCTTCCTCTACATTGACAAACCTCTGCGCTCGTCTGTTAAACTCGGTTATTGACCTTACCGGTTTCCCTTGCATGTCATCCCAAAGGGCACTTCCCGGTAATACACCAGCTCGGATAGCCATTAGGTGCCCACTGTCATCCACGTCTCGAGCTCGGGCGACTTCCAGATTAAATCTTGTTAGGTAACTTTTTAGTGTTTCGCCCGGCTGTTGTCGGACGTTAGTTAAGGTGGATGCCTCTGGTCTGACCCCCATCATTGCTCTGAACTGCTTCTTAAAGTCTTTAGACAACTGCTCCCAAGAAGTTATTGAGTGTCTCTTATATTTTTCGAACCAACTTTTGGCAGGTCCTGCCAATGATGTTGGAAACAACATGCACCTGAGCTCGTAACCCACGCTACTGGCTCTCATGATAGTGTTGAACGTGCTCAGGTGACTACACGGGTCGGTCTTTCCTTCAAACGTCGGGACGTGAATCCGAAACCCTTGAGGAAATTGAGTGTTGGAAATATGGGGAGCAAACGGCTCGAGCTCCTCGTCAGAGTCCTCATATCGACCATTTCCTCGTTCATTCTTCAAAAGCCTAAAGGCTTTTTCAAGCTGATCGATTCTTTCTTGGACTGGGTCCGCAGAAGGTACTGTCTAGAATCGATTGTCATTGATCGTGATTCCGGGCTCGCGTCTCCGCAGGGGATCTCTACGCCTATTCAAGCGATCCCTCAAGTCCGGATTTGTTTGATCTCCATTACCCCGACTCTGATTCAGGTGATTTCGCAGGTCGGGACGATTCCTGCGGCTTCCAGTATTCTTACGACCTCGGTCATGCTTACTGACCGACCTGGTATCTCCGGAATCTTCACTGGTAAAACTTGTTGCTTGGTTATTTCGTGATGGATTCTTCCCACGTCGCCTCGTCTCCGCAGTGCGAGACCGAGACGTCTGAATTTTCTTAGATGGGGCGCCTCTCCGCTCCTGGAAAGTCTCCCTGTTTCCTTGTCTTTCCCCCGCATGCCCTTCATCCTGATCTCGAACGGGTTGAGCGTTCCTGCGGGGGGGCGAAGGATATCTTATGGGTGATGGAGGGAACCGTATAGGCGACGGTGGTTGCCACCATTGTCGCAGCCTAGAGGGTCCAGAATTCGCCCGAGATGGGTCGATCACATTTGGTGCGCTCCGAGGTACCTGAGTCCGAGCCTCTGCAGGGGTTCGGTTATTCTCAGTTCCTGCAGGCACTTCCACAGGCGGGTTAGCTGGGGCCTGAGCTCGAGTACTCCTCTGGGGCCTAGGTGGAGCGGATGGCTCTGCTGGTGCCGGAGGTTGAGTCGGCCTCCTTGTGGCAGCATCTTTTCGTGGACGCCCACGAGGTCTCCGGGGAGGAACATGCACGTCCCTTGGAGGAGGGACTTGGTTTTCGCGCGGAGGCGGGGGCTGAGCCACCTGCGCCTCCGCGACTATCCTTGCCAACTCCTCATTCCGTTTGTTGGCCTCTGCCAATAGCTGTTTCAACTGCCGGTTTTCAAGTTCCACAATAGGAACGTACCGCTCAGGATTGTAGTACATATCTTCATCTCTTGGTGGAGGAGGTGGTCCCTGGGAATCAGAAGACCCACTTCTCTCTTCAACATCCGGGTTCTCCATTGGCTGTTTTCCAGGACGTCTTGGGTAATTTTTTCCAGGTGTGTTCTGATTGTTAGTGGCCATGATTTTTTCAGGGATGAATGCTTAAGGCTCTCAATGAAAGCACCAAACTGTTGACGCCGTTTTTCGTCAACAATGAAAGGAGAGCACGTAAACAATAACTGATAATGACCAATTAAAATATGACAACACAAACACACGATTTTTACGTGGTTCAGCAGTTAAATCTGCCTAGTCCACGAGTCTCTGTTATTAAACTCAAGATTATCCCTGAAAATTCTTAAGCATGAATTCTTCAGAGTTTTCTCTCCAGGTTCAGAATTTCGGTCCATTACAATGGTGCATGACCTCTCTATTTATAGAGAAGGTTGCAGAATACCATCCCACATATTTTGGGTAGTTACTCTTTTTGTGTAAATAAAATAAATTGCTTTAAATGCCTATAATCAGATATAAAAGGAAACGTCCCCTGAAGACCAGGGGGCGTATAACTAATCAAATAATATCCCACGATACTAGGGGATTTACAGTAATAAATGTAGACTGCGTCTCTTGTGGATAACACTTGTAGATATTCAAAGTTATTATCATATATCTCCAAGGCCTTAGCCTCCCAGGTTTCTTGTCAGCTTTCGAGCTAGTGACATCTCTCGAGGTCACATGGCTTTCGAGATCATATGTGCGTCGAGCTCGGGACCCCTGATCCGAGGTCATCCCTGAGGATAGATGCGTCTCCGGAGCTACCTTTTCAAGATCGTGAACACTTCGAGGTCACCATATTCGAGGTCGTCTCAGTCTTGCAGGCTCGATATTTAGTCCTGGAGCATACTCTAAACCTTACGAGTCCATTCGTTTGCGAATCCAACTTTCGAGGTTATATTTAACACAGCTCGAAAACTGGGTACAACAACTGCCAAATTCAAACACATAAACAAACATAAACTTAAACAAAAATAAATAAATTAATTAATTAAAATAAGATATTTTTATAATATTTTATGATAATTTAAATAATTAAATCATATTTATTTAAAAATAATAAAGACACGCATATTATTTTTTTTATCTTATAAATTTGTGTGATAGTTTGTTTTTATCAAGTGATTGAAGTTTTTTTCTTCTTCATCAAATTCACCAAAAGACATTGCGAGATATATTAGAATCTAAAAATAATTGATGCATATATACTATTGTCTACACTATGACTTTTTCTATTCTTATTTTATTTCTATTATCAATTTCTTTTTAAATATTATTCTATTTTATATATATGTCATGTAATCATGTAAATATATATCTATACTAACGTTATGTTTAGATGTCATATATGTAAAAATTATCAATATAAATATTTATATATAATATAGAATTATAATTTATTCGATTATAAAAATATATATATTTTTAGAAGATAATTAATTTGTTTTTATTAAAATTATATACAATGTATAATTTTAAAATTAATCAAATGTGTATTATATGTTATTTTCTAGTATATATATAAATAGGAGAGAATTGAATAAGTGTGAAGCTTGTATTACTCACTATCAATCACATATATATATATATATTTATATATAGGCTTTATTTTGTTTTAGAAAAATTAATATTACAGATCTTGTTGGATTTACGAAGAATGAATTTTATGATCGCTTAGTATAAAATCGATAAACAAAGAGAGATGGGCTCGTGAATTAACGCACAATATTATTAAAAGAAATGAGAAAAATAAGAAAAAAGTGAATATATATTTGGTACCACCTTTATATAAATATTTTTTCTTTGTTTTCTTTTATTAAATTAAATCAACATATTAATCTTACAACTAGGACAAAAGTCTTTCTGGCAGAGAGAGGCGCATATTTTGAGAAAAACAAATATATAATGCTACTTAATTAAAGTCCTCTCAACACACTACACTAATTAATTATTAGTTTCTTATTTTGTCGATATATATATATATATATATATATATATTTATACCTGCTGAAAAGCCTTAGCTTTAACTAGTAATAACGATTCTAATTAACGAAGTCCTTTGCTGCGGCTCTTTTTCTATCATCTCTAAGGTACGTTTAACTCTCTATTTTGGAAAATCTGTTTAGTAGATCTATTTAATTTTTTCTGTTCATATAATGGATTTTTTAAATATATATATTTATATTTATATTTATCGTTTTTTTTTAGTTAAGAAATGAATGATTTTTGGCAAAATATAGCTTATAATATATCTTGTATTGATATGTAGAATAATAATGGCGGAAGCAAGTTCTAGTACCAATAATAATAATAATAATCCAAATCAAGTAGTCGAGGCTCGTATCGACGTTGCCACATCATCATCAACACCTCAACTTAGGCATCCTTTACTTATATATATATATATATATATAAACATGCATGTAAATATACATATGTTTTAAGTTATTCTAATTTGCCTTTGTTGTGAACTAATAATCTCCTGCAAAATCAGATTAGGAATACACAGAAAAAATACACAAATCTTTAAGAGGAAATAAAACAAACACCACAAGAACACAAGATTACTTGGTTCGGAATTAGCCAAAAAATTAGCTAACCCTACATCAAAGGCAGGGCAACACAGGCCTTAGTCAAATCCACTATTGAATAGATGATTGCAGCCACAAGAGACACTCAGAAAGTCTCTCCTTTTACAATCACAGTTGCTTACAAGAAAGTAAAGTTTTTTCTCTGGTTCTCTCTGTTTTTCTCTCGTACAATATCTCACTCTCTCAAATGTAATCTCAAGTGCACAGAGCAATAAAGATTCAAATAAAATATATAGCCCCAAAGCTAACAAAAGAAAGAATGACTGACTAGAAGGTAACCACACCCAAGTTACAGTATTGACCAAGGCTTTAATCATAGTTGGTTGACCAATAACTATTTGACATTTTTTACTTTTGTTGTGGCAAAACAGAACAATAGGTGGCAATTAGAGTCATTATCAACAATTCTCCACATTGACTCTATATTGATCTGTGGATTTAGACTTAGTTGCCCTGCAACAACACAGTGGAATTACTCCTTGATACCAAGCAAGTTCAAAGCTTCTTTGAACTTGTTTACAGGTATCACTTTGGTTAACATATCTGCTGTGTTGATATCAGTGGGAATTTTGACAATATTGATCAGCCCTTTTGAAACAATATCTCTGAGGAAATGGAGTTTGACATCTATGTGTTTTGTCCTTTCATGGAACACAGTATTCTTGGTTAAGTGAATTGCACTTTGAGAATCACAGTGCATAATCACTTTGTCTTGAATATATCCCAATTCAGTCATAATTCCCTTCAACCAAAGTGCTTCATTTACAGCTTCTGTAAGAGCAATATATTCTGCTTCAGCCGTAGATAAAACAACAGCATTTTGCAAATTTGATCACTATGTTTCCACTAACTGTAAACACATATCCAGAAAGTGATCTTCTTTTATCTTAGTCCCAAGCAAAGTTTGAGTCACAGTACCCCACAACTTCAATTTTATTCCAGCTTTGTCTTGTGTAGCAAAGTTTCAAACTTGATGTCCCTTTCACATATCTTAACAACCATTTGACAGCATGCCAATGCTCTTGACCGGGCTTACTCATAACCCTACTAACCAAACCAATACCATAAGCAATGTCGGGCCTAGTAGAGACCATAGAATACATGATGCTACCTATTGCGTTAGCATATGGCACACCTTTCATATTTTCTTCTTCAAAACTGACATCCTCTTCTGAAAGAGATTATTTGAGTTTAAAATGAGCACCGATTGGAGTGTTGACAATTTGAGCATCCTTTAGGCCAAATATCTCTTCAATTTTCTTCACATAACCTTCTTGGGAAAGTGTTAAAAGACCATTAATCCGATCTCTAAAGATTTCAATACCCAGAATTCTTGTAGCAGGACTTGAATGTTTCATGTCGAACTCCAAACTCAGCAAAATTTTCAGATTTATGCTTACATGCTATAAGCATGTCATCGACATATATCTGAAGATATATATAGCTCTTGTCACCCAAAACCTTGTAATACATACAACTATCATGTTTAGATATGAAAAACTTCTGTTTTTGCATGAATTCATCGAATCTGAAATACCTCTGTCTTGGGGATTGCTTCAAACTATCTCTTGAGCAATGTGATTAGAGATCAATACAGTATAGATTTTAGTGATTATAATATATATATTATATAAATATAAACATTTATATTCGTGAACTATTAAGGGCCAAGAATTGAATACTTTCAAGTATGCGTCCGGCTGTATTATGCTGCACTAAGTGGAGATTGGAGCGTAGTGAAAGACATCTTAAGGGAGCACCCGCTGGCTCTGAATGCTGCGATTAGTAACAGACAAGACACTATTCTCCACGTTGCAGCCAGAGCCAACCAAGCTCACCTCGTCAAAATGATAGTGACTGAAATGCAAGACACCGTAGATTTGACTTTACAAGACCGAGAAGGGAACACACCCTTCTCCTTGGCTGTCGCAGCTGGAGCTTCACAGGTCATTGAGATTCTAATGCACCAGAGTGTTGATTTGGCTACCACTCGAGGAGGTCACGACCTCACACCGCTTTACTTGGCTTGTTTGTTTGGTCACGATGCCATAGCACTTACCCTCTACCCCTTAACTGATGGAATTCTTAAAGAAAGAGAACGAAGGTGGACATTTTTCACTTGTATCCACTCTGGTTTGTATGGTAAGCTACCTTGTCATAAAATGTATATGATTATATATTTTACAACTGGGATCTATATATGTTGTTAATCTGTCTTTTTTGTTGAATTCATTATTTCATATAATGTAGAATTAGCACTGCTAATGTTGAAGGATTGTCCTAACCTATCTGTGGCACGTGACAATGGTCAGACAGCCTTGCATGTGTTAGCCCGAAAGCCATTAGATTTCATCTCAGAGACTAGAGGACTATTACACAAATTTCTCACTTATTGTAAGTATCGATCTCTATCACAAATTTCTCATAATTATATACAAGACAAATAATTAATTCCAATATATATATATATACTTCTATACTACCAGTCCCTGGAATGAGATTCTTAGTTCGAAAAACTCACCAGCAAAGCAAAGCACTGATTCTGGTAAAAGAACTTTGGAAGCAAATTTTGAAGGACAACAATGACGCAGAGATCAAAGATCTAATAAGATCGCCAACTCGCATACTTCTTGATGCAGCAGAGGTTGGGAACCATGATTTCTTGGTGGCCCTTATTTGTTCCTACCATGATTTACTCTGGGAGAGCGACAAAGAAAGAAGAACCATTTTTCATATTGCTGTTGAGAACCGCCATGCCCACATCTTTAGGTTAATACATGAGATTGGTTCAATGAGAGATATTATATTCTCCTTTAAAGACAGCGAAGGAAACAACATATTTCATCTTGCTGCCAAGTTACCCACTATGGAAAGATTAAATGTTGTGTCTGGTGCAGCTCTACAAATGCAACGTGAACTCATTTGGTTCAAGGTATAATATATATATATATATATATATAAATATAAATATATAGATTTATATATATTAATCATTGTAAGTCTAAATACATAAAATTAACAAAGCATGTAGTGCATAAAATTTTGTTTTTTTTTTTTACAAAGAGGGGACAAAATCCAAAACCGAATTAGCTAGTATATGATTATACATCTAAAATATTCGTAAGTAAATGAATTAGCATTGTTTTAGTTTGATTGACTCCGTAAAAGCTAATGTACTTCATATATTATTTAATAGTGAACCTTAATATATAGCGACAATTATTATACACTACAAATAAATGTATTCTTAATGAAAATATTTTAGTCTCAACATATATTTTGTGTGACTAAATGTCACTTTTAGTCGCAAAAAAAAAAAAAAATTGTGACTAAAAAGTCATATTTAATCATAAATTATCATTAATATAGTTTTAGTGACAATTTATTACTTTTAGTGATAAAGTTTGTTGTGATTAAAAATATATTTAGTGACAACAAATTATGATTTTTGTGACTAATACTTTTAGCAACAAACTTTTTAGTGATGAGATAGTTAATACGAGTTTTCTTTGTAGTGACAAATTTTATTGGGAATAAAACTAAGATTTTTTGTAGTGTTAATAAATTTGACTTTGCTCTCGTCTCTATGCATGTTAGTTACTTTGTTATACTACTTTATACTGCCCTCTTCGATTTTTTTTTATAATACGAGTTCATATTCACCATGTTATAGGAGATAGAAAATATGATGGAGCCATCGCTGAGAGAGAAACAGAATAAGCAAAACGAGACAGCTCGTGTAATCTTTAGCAAGACACACAAAAATCTATTGAAAGAAGGAGAATCATGGATGAAGAAAACAGCCGAGTCTTGCACAATAGTAGCAGCACTAATAGCCACAGTAGTTTTCACCGTAGCTTTCAGTGTTCCCGGTGGCAACAACAGCGATACTGGATTCCCCATTCACATCAAACACACCTCGTACACTTTTTTCTCATTATCAAATGGAGTAGCCATGTTCTCATCTTCAACTTCCATACTAATGTTCTTGTCCATTCTCACATCACGTTATGCTGAAAGTGATTTTCTTAGGTCCTTGCCGAAGAGGTTGATCATTGGACTTACTTCACTTTTCGTCTCCATGGCAACCATGACAGTCGCTTTCTGTACGGCAGTGTTCATTGCCTACCGTCAGGGATCGATGTGGATACCTATTCTTATCACAGCTCTTCAACTGGTTCCAATCACTTTGTTTTTGTATCTTTTGTATCCTCTTCAACTTGATATATTCTATTCCACGTTCTACTCTCATTCTTTGTTTAAACCATGTAAGCGCAAGCTTCAATGGGCAGGTGATATTTGAAACTTTTGGTACAAAGATAATAAGTTTGTGTGTGTTATTTTAATAAGTGTTACTTTTATATGATAGTGTGTGTATTGTTAGAACGTAGAAAATGATTTAGAAGTAGAATAGAGTGCATGATAAGAAGTATGAGCTTCAATCTCAAAATTAATTGATAATGAGTGGAGTTTTGTTGAATTTACATACACTTTTCATGGTGCAATATTTTTCTCTAACATGTATTAATCATATGATATTACTATATTTAACTTACTCTATAAGGAAATTAAGCTCTTATTTAAAGTAGGGATTTAAATACCTAGTAAAATTATTAGGTGTTGAAAAAATCTTTAACAACTTTTTTTTTGGAAATATCTAATAATTAATAAATAAAACCATGGACCATAATTTAAAATGACTGAGTTAAGTTTGTAAATTTTAATTCGCAACTCGATTCAATGTCATTGTAATGATGTATTAATTCCAATAATTGTATCTTTCTTTAAGAAAAAAGATGCACTTTAAGAAAAAATATGCACTGTGACGACATTTGAGCTGGTCAACCAAAACATTCAACTATTCTCAGTTAAAATCTCAACTTAAAAATATCAAATTGTGCATACTTTATTAAAAAAAAAACGACAAATCAAAATCATGGGTATATATGTAAGTTGGAAATTGAATATTGATTTTCTAGAATCTAGCTATCCTAGATAAACACTACAATAATAATTCGTTGTTGGCTATAAAAAAAATAGGTGGAAGCGATGGTATGCAAAGATAGAGCAAGCCAGTTATATACATATTATATTATATATATATATATATATATATATACTACATACAAACAGTGTGCAAACACATTTTCTTAGTTTTATTTGTAGAATATATTAATTATTTTTATTAAATTTATAGTAATGTCATATAAATTTCAAATAAATATCTTATATTTTAATTAAACAATTTATTTATTTTTGCTTAAGTTTATATTTGTTATAGTTTTTTAATTTGGGAGTGACAACAATAGATATCATAGTTTTTTAATATTATTCTAATAAGCAAATTTAAGTTTAATTAAATTTTATTTAAGTTATAAAATATATAATTTTATTATTTTTAAATATATATTATTGTAAAATATCTTATTTAAAATTTTTTAATTATTTATTTTATTTTATTTAAGTTTAAATGTTTACAAACTACAGTTAAATATAAAAATATTCTGTTAAATATAAAAATATTCTATTAAAATTAATATTAAAAAAATAAAAAACCGTTAAAATAAAAAATTTCTGTTAACTACAAACTTATTATATAGAACAGATATAGTAATCCAATCCAAGTTATTGAAAATTGTTAGGAGCTAACCTGTAAGAATTTCCGAACATTATTAATCAACAACATGTCACATTAATGAATGAATTAATATTATTACAATTAAAAATAATGAAAAAAAATAGAAGAAATATGTGTGTGTACATATATACTATATTACTGTGTTGAAGTTAACCTCATTAAAAGAAAAACAATATTTGACCTAGCTAATGTTGTAGTTTTTTCTGCAAAAATAATAATATCTTAACAGAGAAGGAGCATATGTAACTTCCGAGCTATTTCTTTACCATTGTTGGGACACGAAATCATTTCATGCAAGTGGGATGAGAAAGCAAGCAATATGTACCATATAGACTAGTTCCATTATAAGAATTATATATAGATATATATGTGTGTGTGTGTGTGTACTACTGCTCTTAATATTCATAATCACACAAGAAGAAGAAGAAGAAGAATTGGGATCAATGTCATCACGTTCTTCTCGATCATCATCAACACGTTCTTCCAGCTTTCGATCATCATCAAGGTCGGCGGCCTTTTCTGCTGTTTACCAACATAGCAATTTTAGTAATAATAATGGCGCGATGGAGACTGCAGAACGTCGTTCATCACGTCGGCCGACCACTCAGGCAGTTTTTGCGGCAAGAAGTACTAATTATGGTCAATATATACAGCAACCACCATGGTCACAACCGTCTCGTGTTACTCCTTCTCAGTACTACTACAACTACTACTCCCAAGTAAATAGTGGTAATTATGTTCATTGGACACAAAATCCATCTTATTACTTCCAAGGAAATAGTAGTTTACCTTATTATAACTCCCAAGTATATAGTGCTAATAATCTTCATTGGACACAGAATCCATCCTATCACTTCCAAGAAAATACTACTACTCCTTATCATTACTCCCAACCAAATAGTGCTAATGTTGATTGGACACAAAATCCATCCTATAACTTCCAACAAAACAGTAGTATTCCTTATCATAACTCCCAACCAAATAGTGGTGTACTTCCTTATTACCAAGGAACTACAAGTGAGCCCTATCACAACTACTCCCAAGGAAGTAGTAGTACTGGTCCACAACACGAAGATTTATATTCTTTTGATGATGAACAAGAAATACCAGAATATCATGCTCACAAATACAAAGGCAAGGAGAAGCAAGGAGAACACAAAACAAAGTAACGGTACTGATAGATTTTATAAATAATGTAGGTTCAATCACTTGTATTAATATTGTTATTAATTATTATGTTGCCTTATATATATATATTGGAACTATATTTATATATATATATATATATTTTGCTAGGGAAGTTTTTGCAACCGAATATAAATGTCACGACCCGAGCTAGGCCGTTACAGATTTGTAATATCTATAATTTGGGTGGTGCAAGATCAAACATTGACTATTGTTGGAAAATAGTCTTTATAAATAATCATTTAATTTATATTAAACCATACTATAATTATAAGTTAAAATAATGAAATAACTCATATAATTACATATAAAAATATTAGTGATAAAAGTATGATGATTTATTATTATACATAAAATAATAATATTCCTACAGTTATGTAATCACCAAATAGTTAAATTTAATAAGTCATAATCACTCAAAATAATACTTACCATCCACCATTCCTCATCCCTAACTATTTCATAGCTCATTCAGATATACCGATCATTAGATTCGAATTATAATACATATATAATGCTAAAAAAATAAGACAATAACACGAAATAGAAATAGGCTAAATACATTGGCTCCATCGATAATTCATCTTTTCCATGTTCGCGTCACTAGGCTCCTGGAATGGGAGAGATAGGGGTGAGCTTATAAAGCCCAGTAGTAAAACAACTAATAACATATGACCCAAAAGTTTAATACAACCCCTGCATGGTTAGCTTTGAAAATAAAACATACATCATCATGTATAAACATTTGAGTGGGGTAAACAATCAAATATGAAATTGTGTATACTTATTATGAAAACGAGAAATCTAAATCATGGGTGTGTAATAGGTGGAAATTTAAGATTTATTTTCTAGAATCTAGCTTCTTATCTTAGATAAACGATATGGTTAATAATTAGTTGGCTATAAAAAAATATTCTTTTAGGGCTCGAATGAATTAATATCATTGTTAAGAATAATGAAAAAATAGAATAAATATGTATATATATATTAGGTAAAAATAATACAATGCACGTTTGTTTAGTTTTAAAGTTATAAACATGCTTATTTAAATATATATTTTTTAATTATCATATAAATTTTAAATAAATAAACATTATCATAAAAATAAATAAAATATGTTTACTATAATGTATGACATAAACATATTAAAAAATTATGGCAAAAAATTGTCTATAATTTTAATAAAAACATGTTAATTTTTTTTATTCAATATATAATAGAATGAATTACAGTTCTATAGTATATATAAATATTTATATCAATAATCTCTACATATATGATATCTAAACACAACATTGACATAGATATATATTTACATGGCTACATGACATATATATAAATTACAATAATATTTAAAAAGAAATTAATAATAGAATAAAATAATAATAGAAAAAGTCATAGTGTAGTAGTATACATGCATTATTTTTGGTTTATAATGTAACTCACAATGTCTTTTGGTAAATTTGATGAAGAAAAAGAGCTCTAATCACTTAATAAAAAATAAACTATTACACAAATTTATAAGATAAAAAAATAATACGTTTGACTTTATTGTTTTTAAATTAATATGATTTAATCATTTAAATTATCATAAAATATCTTTAAAATATTATATTTTAATTAATTAATTAATTCATTTTTGTTTAAGTTTATGTATGTTCTACTTTTTAAAGTTGACAGTAATAATAAGATATTATATATTATATATTTAATATTATACTTGAATTTTAAATTTAAGTTTGTTGTTAGTTTTTTTTTATTTTTTTGTAAAAATTGTTTGTAACTAGTTGATATACAGTAGATTATATTATGTTATATATGTTTAATATGATATTATTTTAATAAGTGAAGTTTAAATTTAAGTTTAATTAAATTTAATTTAAGTTATAAAACTTATAATTTTTATTATCTTTAAATAATTATCATTATAAGATATCTCAAAAATATTTTATTTTAATTTGTTTAATTATTTATTTATTTTATTTTATTTAAGTTTAAATTATATTTATTAAATATAAAAATATTCTGTTATATATAATAATATTCTATTAAAATTATCAAATAAATAAATAAAAAGACTTTAAACCAAGAATTTACGTTATCTACGCTAAAAAATATTAGTCTTCAAGTAATTAACCACTCGGAAAATAATAACAATCTGACCTAGCTAATATCATAATATTTTGACGACGGAGCATATAACTTCCAAGTTATTTCTTTCCCATTGCTTGGAACACGAAATCATATATTAAAGTAAGATCATAATAATATATACGACTTATTTAATTAAGAATTATATATATATATATGTACTATACTCATATAAAGAATTAGCTGAAAAAAAGGGAAAAAGACAAAGAAAAGCAATAATAAGAATCAATGTCACGTTCTTCCGGCGGCTCGTCATCATTAGGGCCGGCCTCTTCGGCGGTTTACCAACAAAGCTATTGTAGCAGCGTCAAGGCGAGCTCAGAGCGCCCTTCTTCTCGTAGACCGACCATTCAGGCTGGTTTTGTGGTAAGTAATTCTGGTCAACTGCAGCAACCATCACCATGGTTATCTTCACGTCGAACTCCTTCGAATTACTACTTCTCCTCTCGAGTAAATAGTGGTGGTAATATTCCTTGGACACAAAATGCATACTATCACTCGCAAGGAAATGGTAGTAATCCTTATTACTACCTCTCCCGTGGAAATAGTAGTAATCCTTATTACCACTATTCCTATGGAAATAGTGGTCCACAGAACCGAGAACTATTTTTTAATGATGAGCAACAAGGTCATCCTTCTCAAAAAGCATCACCTGTTCCAGGGTCATGGAGGGCGAGCCTTGGGAGAGGTCGGCCGTGACTCGTGGTAGCCGTGGGTGGTGGTGGCAATGAGTTTCTTTTGTTTGATTCAAATGATGATGAGTTTCGAAATTGAGTATGAATTTTGATTATACTTTGATAGGTTTTGATACGAGTTTCAGATTTGATTTTGATTTGGGAATATCTACAAGTTTAAATATAATATTGACCAAAATAGTTTTAAGTAGTTGTAATAAATTTTATTGGGTTATGGTATATTAATCTGTAAATGCATTTTGTGTGATAAGAGTTTAACTGGCCATGAGTTTTGCACAGATATTTAAAACCAACAAGCAAATACATTAACTCAAATTAAAGACCACACATCAAATTGCAGAATTGCATGAAATATATATTTCTCTATTAAGCGACATAATAATAAACCAATCTAGCTTGTTATAGAAAGCGAATTTAAAAGACATACACTTATTTTGAGGTGCTAAGCACTTACTTATAAACTAGCTACTTATATATACGAGAACAATAATATTATTATCACTTGAATGTTTCTAAACGAAATAACCTGACGAGGCCATCGATAGATCTACTTTTTCAATTGCGACACTTGTTTTTTATGTGCCGAAGTTGAGGTGGTCGCTCCTTTCTTTGATGATGATGTGTGTTCAAGATGATGGTGTTTGGAGCTTGAATAACCACTCACCTGTTTTTGTTGTTGTGTCCCACTGCTACTAGTAGTGTTGGAAGAGGAGTGTTTTTGTGAACTTACTATAGCGTTTTGTTTCACAATCTGTTGTTGTTGTTGTTGATGAAGATAATGATGTTGTGTACCACTAATACTAGATGAGCCTGATGCTGAAGAGGACGAAGACGATGATGATGATGATGATGATGATATCTTGTACCTATCTTCAACAACAGCTTGAAATTGTATGGTTCGACGATGAACCACTTCCACGACCTTTCCCTCTGATGATTTCTGATTAGGAACACTATTAGTACTAATCCTTTTCGAAGAAAGTTTTCTATCCCCCATTAGTATTTTTTTTTTTTCAGCTGAAATATTAGATGGTGTTTAAATGGGTGTGTATAAGATTTGTCTCTCTCAATGAGAAATTGAAATAATAAAACTATGATCATATATATTTATATATACATCTTAATTAATTGGATAAGTACAGAAAGTTTCAAAAGCTCCTTCCACGTCATGACTAGAAGGACATTTTTATTAGCTTCTTTGTTAAGTAATTGTTGGCAAATTTCTATGTCGGTTCCTAAAGTCTTTCGTCAACAATATATATATATATATATATATATATATATATTACTTTTAATCAAGCCAGCCGGTAGTTTTTTGCATCCTTATATACAGCCAAGTCTAATCAAATTTGAGCTTTGAGATTATTCTAATCAAGTAGAGCAAATTACGATATCTATGATGGATCTAAAATTAATATCTTAATTTATATCTCAATCAATAGACATTATATTATTGGTATTTTTTTTTTAATTATATAACATTCATTGAGTAGTTAGATATAAATCAAGTCCACGCAAAACTATTTCTTTGTTAGAAAGATAAATTAATTAATGGGGTGAGAATTAATTAATGCAAACCTCAACGTCATGCAATGTAATTTTCTCTAAACAAAAAAGAAAGAGAAAATTATTATATTAGTGTGTAATTAATTGTTAAGTAAAGTCACTGGATCTAGAAGGTATTGAAATTTGAAAGTGGTTCTTGAATTCGTTGGATATATATATACAATGCGATAATATTTTTCTGATATTAGTCTCACGTCAACTGGTGAATCCATATATTGCAATACAACAAATTATAGTTGAATATTTTCGTGACATTACTTTCCAACTTGCATATTGTTTATACTAATTATGGAAACAAAGTAAGAAGAATAGAAATTCACCATTAACATTCATGGTTAGTACACAGTAACATAAATGATTCCGTCGACTTGTATTTATATAAATATATAATATTTTAACAAAACTTAATACATGTTCTACAATACCATTTAATATAATACTATACAGTACTAAAATATTGCTAAGAATACTGTTAATTAATATCCTTAGTTAATGATGCCATGACTGACTTTTTTAAAAAATTAACTAAAACAACTTAGGTTCTAACCAATGGGAAAATATATATAATCTAATCTCCAAAAGCTTTTCTTTTTTACAACTTTGGTTGTGTTATGTAAAATTTTTGTTTTTAAATTTTTTAAACACAAAAGTAGAAATATTATTTTATTTTTGTTTCTTTATTTTTAAAAAATAAAAATATGTTTAGTAACTATTTTTTTTTAAAAAAAAAACAAAAAATAATAAACGTATTTGAAAATTTTTATTTTTATTTTTTGTTTAACAGTATGAGGTGTTAATTTGAAGAATAGAAAAAAAAAAGTAAAATACAATTTAAAATTTTTTTAAAGTGAAAAATTCTATTTTAAAAATTTAATAAATTTTAATTAAAATTTTAAAAAATAATAAATAAAAATAGAGTTACCAAACACATTTATGTTTAATTATCAACTTTTTAATTAATTAATTAAAAAACTATTTTTAAGTGTTATAAAATGCAACCTTTATTTTTCAAAAACTGATTTATTTTTGGTACATGTCCTATATATTAACGGATGAATACTATAATAACAGTTTGACCTAGCTGCTTCTATATTCTATATTTTCTGCAATAATAATAATAATAATAATAATAATAATATTTTTGACCAAGCAACTTCCGAGTTATTTCTTTCCCATTGTTGGAACACGATCAATCATTACGCAATCTTATATATATATATGTGTGTGTGTGTGTGCGCCTACTCGATCTTAATATGTATAATTCTAATTAAAATCAGCTGAAATTAAAACCAAAATGGGGAGAATAGGACGTTCTTCGAGCATGTCATCAGCTCGGCCGACCACAGCGGCGGTTCACCAACAAAGCATTTTTAGTAATGCAGTGATGGCGAGTGAAGTATTATCACGTCTACCGACCCGAACGGCGGTTGTTCACGTCGGAAGTACCAGCAGTAGTTATGGTTCACATCCACCATCATGGTTATCATCATCATCATCAGGACCATCACGTGTTACTGGTTCACAGTTTTACTCCCAAGAAAACAGTGGTAAAAAAAATCCTTATTGCGACTCATCATCATTAATATCACAACAGAATCCTTCTATGTCATCATTCATATACACACCATCATATGCTACTTCTTATGCTATTACAGAATTTATGAATTCTGTAAAGTCTTCTTGTAGTGGTCCACAACACCAAGATATATTTCAAACTCCAAGTGCTTCTTCATCTGCTGGTAATCACAGAGGCAAAGAAGCAAGGCGTACGTACAAAAGAACATATGATAGATGTTAAAAGTGAAATTATCTTGGACCATATATATGGCTACTCCTTTCTTATTAATTACTGGTTTGTTCAATCACTTGTATTATTGTTATTACTATGCAAAGTTTTTTTCGGTTCATCATATGTTTGCAATAATCAATATAATGATATATGATTTCCTTCGAGATATTGTCGCTTCTTAAGTAGGTCAAGAAAAGATTACGTTTAATGCACATTATTAGATTATTTTTATAGCTGATGCGATACAATTTTGTACGAATTATATTTACACTACAGAAAAAAAAGGTTATATACCGAGAACATTATACCGACAACATGTCCTCGGTATAGATATTTCATATGCGCGGGACATTTTCGCAATTCTGAATAGGTTTAGTTGCAATACCGAGAACTTATACAAAGAACCTCGGTATAGGGTTTATAAATATCCCCCTCAGCCGCGAAGCCCCTTCTCCTTCCTCTCTGGTTTCTCTGGGTTTTCTCCGAACCGTTCGCCTCCCTCCGCCGATTATCGCCATTTTCCTCCATAAAACCTCGGTTTTAAGCCCCAAAATTGCCAAGGGTGAAGGAATTTATGTATATTCGTTGAAGGTATGGTTTATTTATTTATTATATATATATATATATTTATAAAATTGTATAATGATATTTTCTAATTTTTGTTTGAAGGTTGGGTATTCGGTTTTTGTTGAACTATAGAGATTGCTAGCAAGATATTGAAGGCATTGGTAAGTTTTTATTTAATTTTTCTGTATTTTTTAAAAAAAAATTTCAATTTTTGAATAATTTATGTTTTTTTATATAAATAATATAATATGAATTTTAATAAAAATCTGAAATAATTATATTAGATAGAATGTATTTATTTTTAGGTTTTCAAAATAAGTATTAGTGAAAATGATATTAGGAATTAGAAAATTGTTATATGATTAATTAGTATTTTTTTTAAAAATAAATTCTATGTTGTTTTGGTGAATTTTATGTGTATTAAACATATTAGTAAACATATTAAATATTTGAGTGTTAATTTGAAAATTTTGGTGGTAATGTTAGTATGTTGTTGTTGTTAATTTTAATTTTTTTGCTTATGTTAGTAGTAAAAATTAAGATTTTATGAATATTGATGATTAATTTGTTGTTGTTAATTTTTAGTAGAATTTTAATATTTTGGTTAGAAAATTGAATAATTAATAAAATTTAGACTAATAATTATAAATTATATAGTCGTTTAAAATGTATTTGTAATGCTCTCTGCATGATCTGAGTCTGGATATTTTTTATGTGTTATTTGCAGGATTTTAAATTTTGGGATAGATGAAAATATAGTCGTTATGCTATCGAATTTTTTATAGAATTGTAAAATTTAGAGATATTGTGAATATTAGTAGAAGTACTCAATAAAATTTGTAATTTAATAAATAGTGAATTGATATGTAAAATAATATATTTTAAAATTAAGATTAAAAAAAATTAACATTAACATTAACATTATGCAACTAAATTTTAATAAAAATAAACATTAATTAAATAATTTAAGTAATAATTAAATCCTAAAGTAAATAAATAAATTTTAAACAAATCTTAGAAATTTTGTTTAAATTAATAAAACTATTCAATAAAGCATAAGTAAAATATGTAATTTAATAAATACTAAATTAATATGTAAAAAAATAATATTTGTTAGTTCTGATTAAATAAAATTAACAAATATATTATTAGAAAACCATTATTAAAATTAAATTTAAAATTAAAAAAATTTAAATTTAATATTTGTTAGTTTTAATCATTATTAAAATTAAAATTAAAAAAAATATGTTTTTAATAATATTTGTTAGTTGTTTTTAATTTTTCTGTATTTTTTTTTAATTTTTGAATAATTTATGTTTTTTTATATAAATAATATATTTTAAAATTAAGATTAAAAAAAATTAACATTAACATTATGCAACTAAATTTTAATAAAAATAAACATTAATTAAATAATTTAAGTAATAATTTTTTTATTCTTAGTGTTGATGAATATTGATGCTTTGTTTTTGTTGTTAATTTTTAGTGGAATTATGATATTTTAAATAGAAAATTGAATTATGAATAATTAATCAAATTGAATTATGCGTCCTCTCCCTCTCGAGTGAGATGTGCGGGGGAGAACATATAAAGAGATCGGAGCGTACAGCTCAAATTTCTCAAGAGAGCTCGGATTACTTGTTCGACAGTACACAGATCCGGACTGTCCTCAATGGTCAAAAGTACCAAATGCCTCGAAAGAAAGAATACTTGCACATTTGGAAGTAAGTAGTTTATGTATTTTTATGTTAATTCTCATTTTATGTTATATATCATATTTACTAATAAATGTTTGTAAATTAGGATGATTTGTTTGATATTGGGCGTACTAGATATGGAGAAGGGCATATGCCTGGGATCTTGAGAGGCATTGATACTTCGTGTGCTAAAAAGTATTCTGACTGGAAGTACGATATTAAAGAGCATTTAACGATTAATGGGCCACAAAATCGTTATGGTGGTTGCACGGATACGCAGTGGCAAAAAGCAATTGAATTTTTCCGACGCCCAAAAATTACGGTATTAATTTCTTGCTAAACTTAACTATCTTAATTAAATATATTACTAATGATAACTTTTTGCAGAAACGTTCTGTGGTCAACAAGGAAAATAGAAGGAAACTGAAAGAGCTTAGCTATGGAGGTTCTCAGTCAATCCCAGCCCTGCGCTATAAAAATGTTAGTTAATTAATTATTTTTTAGTTTATTTTTCTTATTTATGTTTAATTATTAATTTTATAAAAATATATGTACGTGATAGCGCAATTTAGAGACTGGGCAACTTGAGTCCATCCCGGATAGCTGGATGGATACTCACCATAAATCAGGCACAGGGTGGGTGACAGAAACAACAAAAAATACTTGGGTACGTTAAGTTTTTTTAAACATTTTTCAAAATTTTAATTACATTATACATTGTATCACAGAAGGAATTGCGTGCATACCGCGACACACAGCAGACACAGGCAACTGATACTGAGAGTTCCACACCAGTTTCGAGTGCGCCTGAAGATGAAGACATATCTTTGGTACAAACTGTCTTCGGAAAACGACGGGGCCACTAGAAAGGATATGGACGTATCCTTAACATAAGGGATCGAACTCCATTTGATTTTCGTCCTTCACAAACTAGAGATGAAGAGTTGTCCGAGATGAGAGAGCGTCTTCGACAGTTAGAGGAGCATGTCCGGACTCATTGTATCACCCCGGGATCTCAATCTGCCCCACCACCACCCGATGATCCCGATGTTGGAGCACCGACTCAGTAGGACTTATGTATGAATTTTATTACAATTGACTATTACATTATCATGTTTAACACAACTCTTTATTTTGATTCAGCGAACATACTCTTATGTTTTTATTTATATGTTTAATATAAGTGTTTTAATTTTATTCTATTTTTTTATATTTAATTCAAAATAAATAAATAAATAAATAAGGGAATAAATATTACAAATATAAAAAAAAATTCGGGAAAAGTCTATACCGAGGACATTGTCCTCGGTATATACCAGCAAGATGTCGGTATATACCAACACGATGACAAATTGGGGTTGATTGTACCGAGGACATTTTTCACTTTCTACCGAGGACATTGTCCTCGGTAAAACCTATACCAGGAACATTTTTAATGTCGTCGGTAGAAGTTTTGTTTTACCGACGCGGCTGTACCGACAACTTTCTACCGACGACATTGTCTCGGTAGAGGGTGTACCGAGGACATTTGGGCTTATACCGAGGACATTTTTTCTCGGTATAGGCCTTGTTTTTTGTAGTGATATTTTATATCTTAGAGAGAATAGCTGAGAAAAAGAGACGAAGTTAAGTTGGTAGTTGTAATCTTATAGATCTATATATATATATATATTAATACTAGATACAAGAAGAAGCATGCACTAATACAAAAATGGGCTTTTATGACTTTTTAAGACTTTTTAGGATACTCAGTGAAAGTCCTTAAAAATTACATTTTAGGACAAGCAGTGCGAGCCATAATTACTGATGTGAGTCTTAAAAGTTCTATTAATTTTTTTAGCAAAAATTTTATTATTAAGTAAACAAGAAAAGGAAAAAAAACACTCAGCCCTCACTTTTTTCTCTCTCTTCCCTCAATTATCTTTCCCTCTCTCTCCTGTTTGCATCACTAAAATCTCTGGCTTGATACCAGAATCCATCAGAACGCAAATCTGACCCTTATACCTCAGTAGACCCACCTTTGAAATAGAAAAGTCTCTAACCACTTTGGCTAAGACATCCTCCTAGTGCTTTCTCAACTGTGGATCCTCCTCTTGTGCTTCCTTGATCATCTCAAGGAGGGTGGACTGAAGTGTGATATTGACTAGCTGTCCAACTACCAATTCAATTCTTGCTTTAGTCATCTCCTCAACTAACTCTTTTGATATCTGCCTTGAGCTAAATAAGTGCCCCGGGCCCTTTTAACTCAATGCATCAGCCACCACATTGGCATTCCCAGGATGGTATAAAATTTCACAATCGTAATCCTTGACCAATTCCATCCAACGTATTTGGCGCATATTCAGATCCTTCTATGTAAAGAAATACTTTTGTTATACCCAGATTTCGAGCCATGATAAATATGACCTCGAAAGATGGATTCGCAACAAATGGTTTCGTAAGGATTGAAGTATGCTCCAGGATTGTATATCGAGCCTGCAAAGTACGATATATGACCTCGAATATATGAGCTCGAAACGATCTCGATCTCGAAAGGTAGCTCCGAGAACACACTCATCTTCGGGGACGACTTCGGATCGGGGGTCTCGAGCTAGATGTACGTACGATCTCGAAAGACACGTGATCTCGGGAGATGCCATTAGCTCGAACAATGACGTGAGACATGAGATGCTAAAGCCTTAGAGATACGCGATAATCACCTTGAATATTTACAAGTGTTATAAATATGAGATGTAATCCTCATTTATTAATGTAAATCCCCAAGAATCGTGGGATATTATTTGGTCAGTTATGCGTTTCCTGGTCTTCAGGGATGTTTCCTTTTATATTTGATTATAGGCATTTAAAGCCATTTATTTTATTCACAAAAGAGTAACTACCCAAAATATGTGGGATAGTATTCTGCATCCTTCTCTATAAATAGAGAAGCCATGCACCATTGTAAAGGACCGAAATTATGATCCTGGAGAGAAAACTCTGGAGAATTCATGCTAAAGAATTTTTCAGAGATAATCTTAAGATTAATAACAGAGACTCGTGGACTAGGCAGATTTAACTGCTGAACCACATAAAAAACCACGTGTTTGATTTGTTTGTTTCGTTTGGCCATTGTCATTCATTGTTTTTGTGCTCTTCTTTTATCTGTTGACGAAAAATGGCGTCAACAGTTTGGTGCTTTCATTGAGAGCCCTAAGCATTCATCCCTGAGAGATTCATGGCTACAAACAATCAGAACACCCCTGACGAAAGCTACCCAAGGCGTCCTGGAAAACAATCAATGGAGAACCCGGAGTCTGAGGAGAGAAGTGGGTCCTCCGATTCCCGGGGACCACCGCCTCCACCGAGGGATGAGGATATGTACTACAATCCTGAACGTTACATTCCTATTGTAGAACTGGAAAACTGGCAGTTGAAACAGCTGTTGGTAGAAGCCAACAAATGGAATGAGGAGTTGAATAGGATGGCCGCAGAGGCGCAGGTGGCTCAGCCCCCGCCTTCGCGCGAAAACCAAGTCCCTCCTCCAAGGGACCTGCATGTTCCTCCCCGGAGGCCCCGTGGACGACCACGAAAAGATGCTGCCACGTGGAGGCCGACTCAACCTCCGGCACCAGCAGAGCCATCTGCTTCTCCTAGGCCCCAGAGGAGTACCCGAGCTCGGGTCCCGCCTAATCCACCTGTGGAAGCGCCTGCAGGAACTGAGAATAACCGAGCTCCTACCGAGGCTCGGACTCAGGTTCCTAGTAGCGCACCGAACGCGACTGACCCATCTCGAGCAAATTCTGGACCCTCTAGGCCGAGGCAAGGGAGGCAGCCACCGTCGCCTATACGGTTCCCTCCATCTCCCATAAGATATCATTCACCTCCCCGCAGAAACGCTCAACCTATTCGGAATCAGGATCAAGGGCGTACGGGGGATAGACAAGGACACAGGGAGACTTTCCAGGAGCGGAGAGGCGCACAATCTGAGAGAAGTCAGACGTCCCGGTCTCGCACTGCGGAGACAAGGCGACATGGGAAGAACCCCTCTCGAAACGACCGATCAATGAGTTTCACCAGTGACGAGTCCGGAGAGACCAGGTCCGTCAGTAAACGCGACCGAGGTCGTAAAAATACTGGAAGCCGCAAGATCCGTCCTGACCTGCGGAATCATCTGAATCAGAGCAGGGGGAAGGGAGATCAGACAAATCCGGACCTAAGGAATCACCTAAATGGGCGTAGAGATCCCTCATGGAGACGCGAGCCTGGGATCATGATCAATGACTGTCAATTCCAGACACCACCTAAGGACCCAGTCCAAGAAAGGATTGATCAGCTCGAAAAAGCCTTTAGGCTTTTAAAGAATGAACGAGGGAATGGTCGATATGAGGACTCTGACGAGGAGCTCGAGCCGTTTGCTCCAAATATTTCTAACACTCAATTTCCTCAAGGGTTCCAGATTCCTCACGTCCCAGCGTTTGAAGGAAAAACCAACCCATGCAGTCACCTGAGTACATTCAACACTATTATGAGAGCTAGTAACGTGGGTTACGAGCTTAGGTGTATGTTATTTCCAACATCATTGGCCGGACCTGCTAAGAGTTGGTTCGAAAAGTACAAGAGGCACTCGATAACTTCATGGGATCAGTTGTCTAGAGACTTCAAGAAGCAGTTCTGAGCTATGATGGGAGTCAGACCAGAGGCATCCACTTTGACTAACGTCCGACAACAGCCGGGCGAAACACTGAAAAGCTACCTGACAAGATTTAATCTAGAGGTCGCACGGGCTCGAGATGTGGATGACAGTGGGCACCTGATGGCTATCCGAGCTGGTGTGTTACCCGGAAGTGCCCTTTGGGATGACATGCAAGGGAAACCGGTGAGGTCAATAACCGAGTTTAACAGACGGGAGCAGAGATTTGTCAATGTAGAGGAGGCGAGGTCAACGCTGAAGGCGACCTTGCAGACTGAAACTACAACGATAAACATTAACTCCGCCTCAACCTCGGCTGACCAAGCAGCTCCACAGCCTACCTCGGAGAATCCCTCCAAGAGGAAAAAGAGCGAGGGAAATAACCCCGAGGCTGAAGGAGGAAAGAAAAAGAAAGGAGAAAGGTATTTCTCCGTATATAAAGTACACACCGAACTCAACGAGTCTCGGGAAAACATATACCTGGTTAATGAAAACCAGGTCCCCTTCAGGCGTCCAGACCCAATGAGAAATCAAAAATCAAAAAAGGGATTCCAGTAAGTATTGCCGGTTCCATAGAGACACCAGACACACCACTGATGAATGTCGACAGCTGAAGGACAAGATCGAGGGGTTGATCTCGAGAGGTTATTTCCGGCAGTACGTAAAAAACCAGAGTACTGGACAGACTACTGCGAGTCAGAGAGTAGCTGCGCCTTCGACGGCACAAAATAATAACTCCCGATCTCAGGAAGAAGACAGGCCCCCACCGATTGATGGAGAGGATGTAATAACCATCTCGGGAGGGCCTCATCTCGCGGGAGGGGGCAGAAATGCTCAAAAGCGATACGTTAACGAGTTGAAGACAGGGGACGGGTCTCCTTATGAACCCGAACCTAGGGCACCAAAAAGCCAGAGGGTTGAAATGCAACCGATAACATTCACTGAGGAGGACGCATCTCATGTTCAGTTCCCTCATCATGACCCATTGGTTAATACCCTTCAGCTTGCCAACAAGAGAGTCCGCCGAGTTCTCATAGATAATGGGAGCTCGGTCAACATTCTTTATAAGGCGACCCTCGAGAAAATGGGACTCTCCCTTCGCGACTTGAAGGCATGTGCAACTACTTTGTACGACTTTTCAGGAGAAGGTACTGCTTGTATAGGATCCGTTGAACTCCCCGTGACCTTGGGAGACTATCCAGTCTCGGTGACCAAGATGATGGAGTTCGTGGTGGTAGATTTACCATCTGCCTACAATGTACTGCTCGGGAGACCCGCCCTGGTCGGGCTGGGGGCAGTGTCATCTGTGAGGCACCTGGCCCTTAATTTCCCAACCCCAAGCAGGGTCGGGACTTTAAAAGGAGATTAATTGGCAGGAAGGGAGTGCTATAGCATTTCTTTGAGGGGAAAGAAACAAACGAGCGCTCAGGCGCTCGTTATCATACAAAATAAAGATGGAACGGTTTTAGAAATTGACGAGGAAATCAATCCAAGGATTGAGGAGAAAGTTGACCTCCAACCTTTGGAGGAGCTCAAAGAAGTTCAGCTCGAGGCAGCTGATCCCTCAAAGAAGGTGAAGGTCGGAAAACACCTCCAAGACGAGGCAAAATAGCAATTAATTTGCTTTCTGAAGAAAAACCAGGATGTCTTCGCATGGTCACACTCAGACATGGTGGGGATAAGCCCGAATGTAGCGAGCCACGCATTGAATATAGACAAAAGCTTTCCCCCGAAACAACAAAAGCGAAGACAGCTGGACGAAGACAGAAAGAAAACACTAAAGGAGGAAGTCGACAGGCTGAAAGGAAACAATTTCATTAGGGACACTTTTTACCCTGACTGGGTAGCCAATCCAGTGTTAGTCCCGAAGCCCAATGGGACGTGGAGAACCTGCATTGACTACTCAGACCTCAACAAGGCTTGCCCAAAAGACTGTTTTCCGCTGCCAATAATTGACCAGCTCGTGGATGCCACGGCGGGGTATGGCCTGATGTCATTCATGGATGCCTATTCTGGATATAACCAGATTCCTATGCATGCCCCCGACCAAGAGCATACGAGCTTCATCACAGATAAAGGGCTCTACTGCTACAATGTCATGCCATTCGGACTCAAGAACGCTGGAGCCACGTACCAGCGGCTCGTAAACATGATGTTTTCAGAGCAAATAGGGAACAACATGGAAGTTTATGTTGATGACATGCTTGTAAAGTCTCAACTTAACAAGAACCATGTTGATGATCTCGAAGAGTGCTTTGGCGTACTCAGGAAATACAACATGAAGCTAAATCCTCAGAAGTGCACTTTTGGGGTATCTTCGAGAAAATTTCTGGGCTTTATTGTCAACTCTCGAGGGATCGAGGCTAATTTCGACAAAATAAAGGCCCTGATTGATATGCCTTCACCTCGGAAGCATAAAGATGTCCAAAGCTTGATTGGCAGGATGGCCGCCCTGAGCAGATTCATCTCGAAGTCAACGGATCGTGGCCTTCCATTCTTCAACTTATTGAAAGGAAGTAAGAAGTTTGAATGGACTGAGGAGTGCGAATTGGCCTTTCAAGAGCTCAAAAAGCACTTAGCTGTACCGCCCATCCTATCGAAGCCTGAGACGGGAGAAGTATTGTTCCTATACCTCTCAACTACCGAACACGCGATAAGCGCGGTGCTCGTTCGAGAAGAAGAAAAATTGCAGAAACCCGTCTATTACATCAGCAAAAGATTACTGGGGGCAGAGTCAAGATATCCATTGATGGAAAAGCTTGCCCTCAGCCTAATCCACTCATCTCGCAAGCTCCGCCCCTACTTTCAAGCACATCCCATCCATGTACTGACAGATCAACCACTTAGGCAAGTCCTGTCTAAACCAGAGGCGTCAGGTCAGCTCCTTAAATGGGCTGTTGAGCTCAGACAGTTCGAGATCACTTACCATCCAAGAACGACCATTAAGGCACAAGCCTTGGCAGACTTCATAGTGGAGTGCACGGGTATAGCCGACGACGAGGTAATAACCACGACCCACGAGCTGTGGAAACTTTACGTCGACGGCTCGTCAAATGAAAATGGAGCGGGGGCAGGAGTTATTCTGATCACTCCTGTAGGGAGCAAATTTCACTCTGCTTTAAGATTTGGTTTTAAAGCATCTAATAATGAAGCTGAATACGAGGCTCTACTTGCGGGACTACGAATAGCAAAAGAGCTCAAGGCCAAAGCTATACATTGCTACAACGACTCCCAGCTCGTGGTTAATTAAATCTTGGGGGAATACCAGGCTCGTGGCACAAGAATGGTAGCTTATCTGGCGAAGGCAAAATCCGCATTAGAGTATTTCGAGTTTTATGCAATCGAACAGGTTCCCCGAGAACAAAACTCAAATGCAGATGCCTTAGCTCGGCTCGCCACTTCCGCCGAAAATGAAGAGCTGAATGTTATACCTGTAGAACACCTATCAGCACCCAACATTACTGAGCCAGACGAGGAAGATGTGTGTATGATTGAAACAGAACCAACCTGGATGAGTCCAATAGTTGATTATCTCGAAAATGGAATTCTTCCAAGAGATCGAAATCAAGCTCGAAGGTTGATGTATCAACTTCCTCGTTACACCATTCTGGATGGAAAGTTATACAGAAGAAGGTACTCCATGCCGCTGCTTAGATGTGTAACTCCTCCCGAAGCTAAGAAGATCATTGAAGAAATTCATGAAGGGTTCTGCGGAGACCATACCGGGGGGCATAGCCTGTCCAAGAAGATTATACGCCAAGGATATTTCTGGCCAACCATTAAAATGGACTCTTTCGAGTACGTGAAAAAGTGTGACAAATGCCAGAGATTCGCAACGATAGCCCGAGCTCCACCTTCCGAACTGACCATGTTGACATCCCCATGGCCTTTCGCGGTATGGGGCATCGACCTCATAGGCTCACTCCCAACTGGCAAAGGCGGAGTAAAATATGTTATGGTCGCCGTTGATTACTTCACAAAATGGACAGAGGCTGAACCATTGGCGACCATAACTTCGAAAAAGATCCTTGATTTCGTGGTAAAGAACATCGTATGCCGATATGGAGTACCAAGAAAGATTGTATCTGATAACGGAACCCAGTTCGATTGCGACTTATTCACCAACTTTTGTGACAAGAACGGTATAATAAAGAGTTTTTCATCAGTGGCTCACCCTCAAGCGAATGGTCAGGTCGAAGTCGTTAACAAAACCCTCAAGAGTTCTCTAAAGAAGAAGTTGGAGGAGGCAAAGGGACGATGGCCCGAGGAATTACCTCAAGTCCTTTGGGGATATAGAGCTACAGCTCGGACATCAATGGGACATACCCCGTTCTCTCTAGCGTACGGATGCGAGGCAATGTTGCCCATCGAGGTCGAAATCCCAACGATTCGAACTCAAATTTACGATCAGGATTCAAATCACACTCGGCTCGAAGAAACCCTAGACTTGATCGAAGAAATAAGGGAAGAGGCTCAGCTGAGAAATGCTGCTTACCAGCAACGAACCACAAGATATTTCAATAAAAGGGTTCGAGATCGAAAGTTCGGAGTGGGAGACCTGATTTTGAGACGCGTATTCTTAGCAACCCGAGATCCAGCAGCTGGAGTGCTCGGGCCAAACTGGGAAGGACCATACCAGATAGAATCAGTCATCCGACCTGGCGTATACAAACTTGCGAGATTAGATGGGAGCCTGATACCACGAGCATGGAATGGCGAACACCTTAGACCATATTATCAATAGTGTAGGAAGTGTTGCCTGTAACCATGAATTTCTATCTGTACTAGTTTGTTTGTTTCTGAATTTCATCAAATAAAAGGTCTGCTTTGTTTCACATGTAATGTATTTTATTTTTGCAATCTCCCTTAATTTAATAACCTATGGTCATACTCATAGGATATTAAGGGGGCATCATTGGTATACATACCACCAGCTTAAAAAATAAAAAATATATATAAAGTATTTGGATGTAACCAAGTACGCGATTTAGATAGTTCGGACATAACCGAATTATCAAAAACATAAAGTATTTGGATGTAACCAAATATGCGATCTTAGATAGTTCGGACATAACCGAATTATCAAAAACAAAGTATTTGGATATGACCAAATACGCGAGCATAGATAGATCGGATATAACCGACCATCAAGAACCTAAAATATTTGGAGTTAACCAGATGTGCAAACACAACAGGTTTGGAACAAACCAGCCAAATTATCGATCGATGATAAATGGGAGCCTAAACCTATTGCGAAATATGTCGAGATCGAGGCTGGAATATCTTAAAGAAAAATAGTTTCGAACTCATAACCTCGGAGGCAAAATACTGAGGATGAGGAAAAGTGACTAAAAAGATAACCAAATCATTCATATTACATACCATATAAGTACTTTCGAGTTCATGGTTAAAGTAATATCCGACCTTGATAAGTAACGAGGTCGGAAGCGGATAATTCGAATAAACTATGCATGAATGCATCGAATTTCGAGCCCAAATCCAAACTATGTTTGTATGAATAAATAAACATAACCGGTTCATCAATTTAAAAATATGCAAAATATTTCGAGCCAAGAAATGTAAAGCATATAAAAGAATGGTAAAAGAAATTGTATCAGCCCCGTGGGCATATATTAAAATAGTTACAGAAATAAGGGGACGCAGCCCCGATAACTGATCTCCCCGAGGTCAGATTCAAGAGAGAGGAGTCTCCTTGGCCTTCTCAGCATCAGTGGCGCCGGACCCCTCAGGACGAATAGCATGGCTATCCTCCTGAGCTTCCTCCGAAACGGTGCCCGGAGTAGCCTTTTCCTTCTCGAGCTGCTCAGCCTTCTCTTTCTCAAGCCGTTCAGCCTCTTCCTTCTCGAGCCAGGCATTCCATCATTCAAGAAGCGGCGCCTCGTGGGGACCCAAGAAGCTGGTGTCCAGCTCTTCGTTATAAGCCCACATCCGGTACATGGCTGAGTCGACCGCCTTTTCCTTCTTTTCTTTGTACTCGGCAGTAAGGCGAGCTTTGACATCCTCTATGAAGTCGAAGGTGGCGGCCTTGTACTCTTCGAGCTTCTTGTTGGTCTCCCGAAGCTGGGTGTTATCTTTCTTTTGCTCCTCGAGTTCAGTTTTCAGCTTTCTGAGCTCCTTGGCCATATCCTCACGCTCCTTAACCACTGCCTCGAGCTTAGTATTCGCCGCCTTCAGATTGTCGTTCGCTCTGAGGTGGAGGTCCTTTGCCTCTTGAGCATGAGTCCTGCTCGAATGGATCTCGTTGTTCAGCTCGTAATTGAGCTGGGCAGTAAAGGCAAGAGCCTGAAAAAAGGAAGAAACCTCCATTAGCCTCAGGACGGAGTGAATGTAAGCAAAAGGAATATAGAAGGATACTTACCGTGGCAGTGTGCTCGATACTCTTCTCGTACAGGATAGTGCGGTCTCGGGTGCCAGTTAGGCACTGCCACTGAGGAGCCTCGAAACTGCCGTAGCTCTGGCCGATCCGGGACATGACATCCGAAATCAGCGTAGATCCATGAGGTCCGGCAGTGTTATCCACCACATATGAGTCCATATGGGTGGAGATGGTTAGCTTCTGAGCTCGAGAAGCAGAAGGTCTCTTGGCGAGCTGAGCAGAAGACATTTGACCCGCCACAAGGGGGTTGGGATTCGACCACGACAGGGATACCAGCCTGCGAGGCCGGTGCCACCGCAGAGACGATGGCCTGCGAGGAAGGCATCGTCGTGGGGGCGCTGATCTGGCCAGTCGACGTAGCAGCAGAGCTCGAAGCCAGTGGGGGAGGAGGAGGTGTTTTCTTAGATCTCTTGGAGCCTTTCCCCGGCTGGCTGGTCTTCAGCGACCCTGCCCTGGGGCGTTTGCTCCTCTTGGCGCCTGCATTGTCGATAAGGGCGTCGAGGTCGGAGTCCATCTCGCCTGCACAAGTCATAACACTGAGTCAGTAAAAGAGAAATGTACAGCAAGTAATTTCGGTATCAGACACAGAGTGATGATGGAGGAAACCTAACTGGAACTCTCCCCCGAGCTCGAGCTTGGGGACCATGAAATTCCCCCGTCTTCAGAGGAGGCGGGGGGAGTGCCTTCCCTATAAGTAGGGGATAACCTCGAGAGGTCCCTATAGTCATTGGTCCCGTACTGCACCGCTATCCCATTCCACACCTCATCCATGGTGTACATGGTATCATATTTCCCGAGCCCACTATCGAACCTATGGACACAGTCGTCTACCCAACTCCATATGTAGAAGTGGTATCTATCCTGTGGGCACGAGACTAACCTATTGGGCCTGTGTTCTAGTAGTGTGGGGGACCACATCCTCGAGGTAGGGAGGACTTTACCTTCATCTGAGTCCGAGCTCGAGGCTTCATCATTGGCCTCATTCCCAGACTGTGGACTCCTCAGACGAACTGGGAGTGTTGGCCTCCTCTCTCTCCTCGGAGAAAGGGTGCTTGTAGGCAGGGGCACCTCTTCCCAACGTTCGTATTTTTTATTAGACCAGTTAGAGGTTGACTGGCCTTCTCCCAACAACCCACAGGCTCGGAGCTTGCCCTCTTGAAGAAGATACGAAAGAGACCTCCTGCCATAAGGAAGTCGGAGCAAGGCCTCTCTGTGCTCCCTCATTGCCTTGGTGGGGGAGGGACGCTGAAAATTAGCTGAAAGGCGAAATACATTTCAGCTAAGCATGGTCTTAAGGGCTGAAATTCCGAGCTCAATAAAAAAAATAAAAGTAACAAGAGTACTTACGAATCCGCCTGAACGAACGATGTCGAGACAGGGACAGACCGTCTGTCCAGAAAAAAGCCTTTTTGGAGTCAGGAGGGTGGTTTGGAAGATCTTCAAAAATCTTCGTCTCTTTGGGGTAGCTCGAGAGATAATAAAAACCATCTCCTCCCCGAGCTCGGGAGGGGTTACTCTTCAAACAAAAGAGATATAAAATCTCTTGGGGAGAAGGTCCTGTCCACCCCAGCTCGTGGAACAAGGACCTCAGGGCAGACAACACCCTGTATGAATTGGTGTTGAGTTGGAATGGAGCCAACCCAACGAAATCAGTGAAGTCTCTGAAAAAGGACTTCAAGGGCAGCAGAGCTCCTGCCCTTATATGTTCCTGGCTCCAGGCCGAATATTTCACACTGACGTCGCAGCCCCCAGGGGCGAAACAGCTCGGTTCATGACTAGCCGGAGCTCGACACTTCAGGGTGTCCAACAAACTAAGGCCATGGAGGGCCAAAATGTCAGTTATTTGGTCGGTGGTGGTAACCGAGCTCTGGTAGAGCTCGGCTTCGAACATCTCTCTCCGAGGCTGCGAGGACGAAGGTTCCGCCATTAAAGAAAATTGGAGTTCCCCTGGATGATATGCAACCATGACTTTTAACGCAGGGTCGAGGGGAATTGGCCTAGGTCCTGGGTTGGGCTCCGGATAGATGGCCTCCCGAAGAACTCTTATCTTCTTTTCAAAG